>NC_081419.1:1925877-2080877 GCF_949786415.1 Peromyscus eremicus | reverse complement strand
GAAGTCATTCACACACACACACACACACACACACACACACACACACACACACACACACACACATCCCATATGGAGATGGAAAAGGAGTGTGTATATAGCTTTGGGTAGAGCCCTCTGTAGGGACAGGCAACAGCCTACCTTCTACCTGCTTCGAGCCTTGAAAATAAACTTGTCTGAGTAGAGCCGGAGGAAGCACAATGCTGATTAATTCTAGGCAGCCTGTGTGACTGGTTAAAGCCAAGCCAGGGAAGGCACATGCAAATCAAGATGGGCTGATGCATGCTCAGCGAGAGCTGCCTTCCACACTCTTTCCTGTCAGTCTCTTCTCTGTCCTTTATGCTGAGGAGTCAGTCAGGCCTCTGGGGAACATCAAGGTCCACCTGCTTCTGCCCCTGGCCTCTGGCTTTGGCATCCCTGTTACAACTTTGCCTGGTTGCTCAGAATCAGGGGGGGAATGTGCTAGCCTTTCCTGCCAGATGGAGCCTCTGTTCTTTCTGCGCCTCTTTCCCAGGGCTCTGTTCCCAGGAACTATACTCCCAGATCCCAGTCCCATCCCGTTGACCTTAGCATAATCCATGAGTGACTGCTAGAACACTCTAAGATAGCCTCTAGACAGTCCTGCACACACAGTATTCACTAATTTATTCATTCCCAGATACACTTACCTGATAAGACACAACTGAGACATGAAATGTCCCTTTTGGCCAAAAGCCGAATCTTGGCGAGCTTGAGAGAACTGGCCTAGGGGCACACCAGACGCTCACTAGCTATGTGACACACACCCATTCCTTCATCCTTGCATGCGACCAGCTGCAAAATGAGAAGGTATTATTTTCTTATTTTAGGAAGAAAAGACGAAGAGAGATGCTGGCATAGGCATTAGGTAGGCTCGCTCTTGCCAATCCAAAGCAGAAAGCAAATGCCGCAAAGAGGCAGAAAACTGGAGTCCCACGCACACTGGTGGGATGTAAAATGGCACAGCCACTGTGGAAAGCCTCAAAATTTGAATAGAGAGTGGAGCTATGATCCAGCAGTTGCCTATTTGGGCACGTGCCCAAAAGATTCGAAAGTGAGGCCAGGAAGAGATTTGCACATCCATGGCCACAGCATTATTCATAATAGCTAAGCCATGGAAACAACACTTATGTCGGTTGTCCAGTGGTGGGAAAAATAAAATGCAGTCTTCTACATGGCAGGACATTTCTCAGCCTTAAGAGGGAAGGACATTTGGAGGCAGGCTGGATCTTGGATGAAACTGGCAGACATTGTACAGATGAAATAGTTGCCACAGCATAGGCATTGTGTAACTACACTTATAGGAGGCACCTGATGCAGAGAAAGGGAGTAAAATGCTGGGAGTCAGAGGCTGGGGAGTCAGTGTTTCATGGGGAAAGAGCTTTAGGAAGCTGAGAAGCCTGGAGGTGGAGAGCAAGGACAGCTGTACTACTGTGAATGATCGCGCATTCAGACATGTTAGGGTGGGAAACTGGATGTTAAAAATTGCTAACATAGCGTCCTAAGGGGAAGCTGCCTGGGAAGAGGTGGTCTTTGGGATCCTGACTATTTCCAGAAGAGAACAAGGAAAGAAATCTTTGAGGTGCCTGTGAGTGTAGGTGAACCCAGGTGCTTACAGGAGTAGCTGCAGGGTGCAGGGCCGGAAGAGTCCAGTTGGATGATATTGGGGACTGTCTGCCTCTAGACCTCTGTCCTCTCTATGTAAATGAGGATGGATCCCAACCACATGCCAGCGAGGGAGTGCTAGCATGAGAAAGGAGGTTATACAGACCAGCAGGTGTGGAGAGAACCGGGGTCTGTAGGGGAAACACCTTTGCATTGTTCTCCAAAACCACGTGGAAAAGAAAATTCCTGCTTATTGTCACCAAGTAAAGATGATGATGTGTTAGTCACTCAGTTCTCCAGGGGGCTATCCTTTCTGATGCTCAGGTGCTATCCCAGTTGGTGGCATGGGTTGCTCTTACCCACCTTGTCAATTCATTCAGCATCCCCTGTCCAAACCATGGCTTATGCCACACTTGGTACTTTGGGGCTCACAGACTGGGTAGGAGGGTTGAGGTGGAACAGTGGGTGGGTCAGCTTGGGTACTATTCAAGGGTCAAGCCTGGCACAGTGCTTCCCCAGGCTGGTAGGAAGGGGCATCTGGTTCCCATCACTCCCTCCCAGCACAGGCCCAGTGATCCTGGGACCTCTGTTCTCAGCAGAAGAGTTGTCACTTGCTGATTCCTGCTCAGCATAGCACGAGGCCCACGTAGGAGGGACAAGCTCTTCTCCCAGTCACCTGCAGACCCAGCTGCCAATCTGCAGTGGTGTACAGGCAAGGCTGTTTATTCTCCGTCTCCACCACTGAGTTGTTAAATCGTTCCTGCTCTGGCCTCGGCAAGCCCCTTTAGCTAGTGCCGGAGCCCTGCGGCCTGCCCCCGGCACTGAGAGGGTTTGTTTTGTTTGGTTTGGCTTTTGAGCATTTCATGGCTTTATGTTGTTAAGCTACAAGATCCAGCCCCAAGTGCATTTGTAGTTTGCAGTTATGGCTACTTCTCAGCCTTTCGTCCACAGTGAGGAGATATGTGAATGCTAACCCATGTCTACAAATGCCCAGGGACACTTCCTCATGTGGCCTCTGGGCCAGTGTTCGGGTGTTGCCTGCACACACTCCTGTCTCCAAGACTGCTGCACCTCTGTGATTGTGCACAGGTTCCAAGCTCAGGGAACCCGTATAAAACCCTCCAGTGCCTCAGCTGTAGGGGAATCCAGCTCCTTCTTTTCATGCTCCCCAGAGAAACAGATAGTAGGGTGTGTGTGTGTGTGTGTGTGTGTGTGTGTGTGTGTGTGTGTGTGTGCAGTGTATACAAAAGTTCCCCAGTTAAAATGATTCAGCTTACAATGTTCAACTTTACTGATGATGCAGAAACCATACACATTAGTGGAGGCCACACTTTGAATTCTGACTCTGTCTTTTTCCATGTCTGTTGACATGTGGGATGCTGGCAGTGGCAGTGAGCACAGCTTGCCATCAGCCCCATGGCCTTGAGGGAAGCATCTCCAACTTCTCAGCACACTGCGCAGCTGAGCAAGGATTCTGGGTAAGGACATCGACTATATTTTTGACTGGCGTCATCATGCGACACCCACTGGATGTCAAGGAAAACCCCTGGAAATGCTGTCCGCAAGCTGGAGAACCAATGCCACCCAGTATATAAGTGCAGCCTACAGACTGGGGTGAGTGACAGGTTCTGATCTCAGAGCCAAAACCTGTAATGCAGCGTTGCATGTGGCTGGAAGCCAAAGATGGTGTCGGCTCAAGACAGACCTGCTCTCCTTGGCGCTTTTTTTCCTCTCTGGGCCCTTGGTGGGTCAGAAGAGACTTAGCCCTGTTGGGGAGGATGACTGGCTTTCCTCAGTCACTGAAACACCTCCCAGACATGCCCAGACGTCCTGTCGTCCCCTCTGTTGACTGACCAATGAAGTTGGCCAGTGCAAGCAGCTTCAATCCATGTCTCCTCTGGGTCATCCCGCAACAGTCATTTGAAGGCAAGCTACAGGTGCCCACGTGCCCTCTCCACCACCAAGAAGCTTTCCTGAACATTTTGGGCCCCCCTTCCTGGGTGTGTTACCCAAGAAGGGGGTCACATCTTTGGTACTGTATTGGTATCATGTGAATGAAAGAGAGATAGTCCAGGGCCCTCCAGTTACCAGGAATCCTGGAGAAGAGTGTTCCTTACCATCATTTAAATGAAAAGGCAAATCTGGTGACTGGAAAGTGAGGCTGGCCTGCAGCGTCGATAGTTTGCCATGAGGCATGTATTGGCATTTCAAGAAGGTGGCCACCAGCCTGCCCTCTCTTAAGTGAGGGGTGTGGCAGGCAGATGGCAGTGGAACTAGCCAGGAGAGCCCCGAGTGGACATGGTAGTGAGGCTCAGTAGTGATGACTGGCAGAGTAGCTGGGAAGTCAGCTGCAGCAGGAGGGAGGGAGATGACTGGGCTCTCTGGGCCAAAGAGGCCATCCCACAGGTCCCAGGTGGGACAGCGCAAGACCTGGTCCTTAGAGGATATCAGGGATGTCTAGACACAGCTCACCTGGTTAGGGAAGTAATATATACCCACGAGAAGATAGCAGACAGGCATGACATAACGGAGTAAGAGGGGCTGAGGAGGTGGCTCAGTGGGTAAGAGCATTCACTGCTCAAGCATCCGAGGACCTGACTTTGGATCCCCAGCATCAATGTCAAAAGCCACAGTGCTTGTGCATGCCTGTGATCCCAGGGCTGTGAGGAATGGGAGCAGGGTATCACCGGGCTTTGCTGCCAGCCTAGCTCCAGGTTCAGTGAGAGGATGCCTCATGAGACTAAGGCAGAGAGTGATGAAGCAGAACCCACCTCTACCAACACACACACATGCACACACACATGCACACACACACAAACACACACAGGCATACACACACACATACACACACAAACACACACAGGCATACACATATGCACACACACATGCACACACACAGGCACATGCACACACACAGGCCTACACACATGCACATACACACACATGCACACACACAGGCATACACACATGCACACATACAGGCATACACACACACACAGGCATACACACATGCACATGCACACACACACACTCACACACATACACACACACACACACACACACACACACACACACACACACACAGTGATCTCACCAGAACGATTCATGGCATCTGCCAGGCATAGAGGGTGCACACTGTGCTTGCTGGGCAGCCATCCCACTGGGCCAACATGCCTATCTCCTTTGATCCTCCCAGGAACTGAATGTGGGTTCCTTGACCTTCTGAACCTCACTTTGCAGCAGAGATTCAGACAGAGGTGAGCTGGCCTGCCCTGACTGCATCAGTCAGCTGGGCAGGGGGATGGAGACAGGCTTACAGCCTGGGCCTGTGGCCACGTGCCTTTCTCTGCTGCCTCTGGGTCTCTGCTCAGTGACAGGCCTCCTCTCTGCAAGACCGGTTCCACAAACAGAGGGATCATTGCCCATCACTTCAGGAAGCTGTTTGATTCTGAAGTCACAGCCTGTCATCCTGTATCGAGCCTGGCTGGACACTTGGATGACAGTACAGGCCACTGGCCATTAGCATAGGCAGGTACACTTAGCTGACCTCTGAGCCTCAGCAAGGCAGAGTGAACTGGTGGGAAGCTGAGCATCTGCTGCTCTGACTCTGGATTGCTCTGCTTCCAGTTTCCCTGAATCTGAAAGTGGAGAGCTATTTTCTAAGATGCTTTTAGCTCTGACCAGGAGCCCACCCCAACAGAACTGGGGTTTCCAGCCACTGACTCACTATAGCTGATGCTCTCACCTCATCCTGTGAACTGCACCCTCTTCCCGCAGCACTCTGGAGTCTGGTTGTAGCTCACAGGGAGGAGAAGAGGAGGACCCACCAGGGGAGGGGAGGAGGCCTAGGGAGGCCAAAGGAGGCTGGATGTGGGTCCCATGAATGGCAGAAATTGGATCTGCATCCCTGATTAGATGGAGATTTGGGTGACCCCAAAACCAGGGTCAGGCACTGGGTTAACTGGCTTCGATGGTAAAGTATTTGCCTTGCATACACAAAGGCCTCAGTTTAATCCCAAGAAACCATGAAAAAGAGGTGTGGGGGGGAGATGCTCCCTTGTAATCCTAAGACTGGGAAGGCAGAAACAGGAGGATGCCTGGATTTGCTGGGTAGCCTGACTAGCTTAATTGGTGAGTTCCATGACAATGAGAGACCCTGTCTCAAAAAGACAAGGTGGACAGTATCTAAGGAATGCCATTGCAGACGCTGTCCTCTGGCTTCCACGTGCACTCACAGGGTCATAACCTCTCTGCCTCCAGTTTGTATCTTCCTGGCTGTATGAGCTCAAACGCTGCCTGTCTGGGACTAAATGAGATGAACGATGCAAGAGGGCTGCCGGAAGCCATAAAGCACCACACAAAAGCGAGTTAATGTTACCGTTGCTATAATTATTGTTATTCTGACTGCACAAAGATGACGGATGGCTGGCCGTGAGAGTCCAGCCCGCCAAGAAAATCTCTATATTTCAGCGAGAAAAGGCTTTGAAATCTGAAGAGAAAAGAGGCTTATTGCCCAAGGCACTGGGTTATCATTGTGAGCGAGTGAACTGGGACAAGGCCTGACCCACAAGAGGCGTCGTGTGCATCCCTCTATCTCCTTCTGCTTCCAGAATTCAGGGCTTAAGAGATGAACGTACAGAAGCTGACTGAAAAGAGGCTTTTGCAAGTTCTGGCCCAGCAAGCAACCGTAAGTCACCATTCCCCAAGCAGACCCAGCTTAGGAGGGGGATGGGAATTAGACAGACTTCAGCGCCCTGCCAAGCCCAGGACCTGTAACTGCTCATCAGTGTTTCAGCTGAGACCAGATTGAAGGTCTGACTGTCTTGTCCCTGTGGCTGATGGTGCCTTGAGCCAAGGTCAAAAGGGCCTGCAGGACTGGAACAACAGCCTGGCCATCGTGCATTCTGAGCTAGAGTTCATCTGGGATCGTAGGCAGCCAACGGGAGCTGTGGCTCTGTTCTCCTGGCTGCACCTACAGCCCAAGCATACTGGCTGGCATGTAGTAGCTGCTCAGTTAACACACACTGAGAGAAAGATGCAAAGTGTCACTTGAGAAGCAGGCAGTGGAGACCTCAAGAAGACACCTGGAGCCATAAGAAAATCTTTTGTCCCATGGTAACTAATAACAAATGTCACCTCCCCCTTCAAGGATCCAAAGGTGGAGAGCCTGTGATTTGTGAATATTCAATCACTCACAGCTCTCATCCTGAAAGGCATGGGCCTGGCTCTGCCTGTCCCTTTACCTGTGTTCACAGGCAGTTGCTGATCTGATCAGCCACCAAGGGGTGTGGGAAGCGTCAATGGAACCCATGGTAAAATGATAAGTCGAGTCACACTGGCCCTGGGCAGATGCAAGGGCAGACAGACAGACGCCTGCCCAGCCTCTGTGATCCTCCAGGAATTCACACAGTCCCTCTGCTCCTCGGTATTCACTAAAGTCATCCGGCCAGTGCACTATTGGAACACGGGACACTCAGACACAGAGCATGGGGTGGGGGCACTCTTGGCGTGTGCTCAGTCAGAGCTGGTCAGGGGACAGCTCCCTCACACCCACTGATACCAGGCTATTTTAGGCTTATTTCCAGAGCCAGCCTCCTAACTTAGGAGCAGTGACCACATCTTCTTTATGTCTCAGGTATCATCAGAAGGCAGGGCTCAGCTGAGGTTTCTGTTTCGAAGGGAGGCGTGGGGCCTGCATGGGACATGGTGGAACCAGCAGGAGCCCGAGACCTAATGAGTCAAGCAGAGTGCACAGGGACTGTTGGGTCCCGGCAGAATTGGCCATGCAGTTTCCCCAGCCTCCTGGGAGGTTTACCGTGGGACTGCAACCAAACTGTCCAGATAGGGACTTCACACAGCACAGGTGTCTGTTTGGACAGCACTGGAAAGCTGGAGGAAGATGGGCAGATCTGCACTCCTCCCAGGGTTCATGCCCTCTCTCAGTTCTGTGGCCTCACATGGTTCACACTGTGGCTGTGCCACTCTGGTCGTAGGTGCTGACTTATTGTCATGTGACCCCTTCTTCTCACTGTGCCGAGCCTTGCTCAGTCTTCCTTTCATAGGTCTTGTAATGGCATTGGCCCTGCCCGGTGATCCAGGGTCAAGTCCATGAACATATGGAGCTCACATATGTTGAGACCCGTCCTTCATAGATGGCTTCCTCCACGTCTCCAATGTCATCGTTCTCCTGACCACAGTCTGAGGGGCAGCTATAGTGAGGGGACTATTGAGAGCAGGCCTGAGAAGACCCAGCACAGCGGTACCATAGGTAACAAGGGTATGATCCTCTGCAGCCGTTTTTCTGTTTAATTGATTTGAAATGGATTTGGCGGGAAGGGCCATCCCAGGTAATAAATGGGTTTAATAACACCTCCCATGGGTGGGAGTTTTCAGGCCTGCATGCATCCGTTATCTTATTAGTTTTTCACAAAGGGGTGGCTGTAGCCATTGTCCCAGTGATTGATGAGGACACTGACATGTGGGTGGCCAGCACGGAGGGGAATGAGGATGTGTTTTCTCACCCACCAATGGCACTCTCTGCCAGCACCTAGTAAGCTGTCTGGCAGGCTGCTTTCTTCCCTGGGTACTGCATCCCTCATCCCACGCTATACCCCGTTAGCTGCTCACACTGAGTCGCACAGCTTAAGTGAGGCCGGGCAGGCATTACCCCGACCACCTGCAGGGGGCGTGGCACTAGATCTCTAGCTAACAGGACCAGCACTTACCTTTATCCTATCTTCCTTTTGCTCCCAGTGTGGGGGGGCTCAAGACCTGGACAACAACTCTCTTGGGGACATCTCTCCAACATCCTTGGTGGATCAGAGGCCAGGACAGTGGCTAGTGGAGTCATCATCTTGAATTGAAGGTAGCTGCCTCCCTTGCCCTTCCCCCACCTTCCCAAGCCCCTCTTCTCCCACTTGCTTTCTCAACCAAGCACCATGCACTTGGGCCAGGACAATGCCACAGAGGTCCATGTCTTCTGATCTCCAGTCAGCTTACTACTGGGTAGGCATCTGACCACATCACCTCTCTGGTCTATTTATGGAGAGACATGCACTTTACTTGTCTAGTGCAACACAGGGACACTAATGGACTTTTGACAGGCCAGGGCTGATGGGGTCACACCACCCAGAAGTTGTGAGTAAGCCCCCAGCCAGGAAGAGGTCACTTTAAAATGTCATTTCCAGCCCCTCCCCCCTCAGACAGCTTAGAAAGATGGAGAAAATTAGGGTGACCTGAGGAGGGAAGGAAGGGAGCCTCCCACCCTGGAGTCTGGCTGAAGTCTTTTGCCAGCTGAGCATCAAGACTCAGCACCGATGATGTTTGCTGCGACGTTGCCTGTGAAGACAGGACTCCTTGTAGAAAGAGACCAAGGATCCAAGGAGAGTGGGAACTCCTTCCACAGTAAGAGATGCTTCCTACCCTCGTGCAGCCCTTGCCCTGTGGTTGTACCTTATCAGATTGGAATCTTAGCCAAGGCAATGGAGGAGCAATCTTCCCATCTCATTTACCAAAACAGAGCAAAAAAGACAGTATCTTAGCAACTCTTTGAACAAAGGATCCAGAAGTCACAAAATCATACCGATGGCTCCTGGCTAAGCCACTTGAGCGCGATAATTCTCTCAAGCAGCCCACGCCCACACTTGTGTGTATAGCATCCCTTGCCCAAGCACCTCTCTTTCTGTTAACTCCTGTGCTTAAATCTGTATGAGATCACTTCCTCATAAACGTTAATGCTACTTCATATTGACTTATCCTGGAATTCCTTTCTGAAGCACAGTTAACAAGCCTGGCTTTATCTGAGGAGAGGTCTCTGAGAGCTCCGTGGGCTGCTTTGTGCCGTGCCTCTAGCTCCTGCTCCCACTCACATTGACACACATAGGGTAGCTTGACCCTATGCAAGGGGCTTCCCCTGTCAGTCTTAGCCCCGAGATCATGCTGAGGTCGTACATCTCTTTTGATAGTCATTTCCCTCCCACACTTGATGAGCACATATGTATGAGAGCAGGGACTCAGTTCCCTCCTACCGTGTGGGTCCCAGGGATGGAATCAGGTCAAGTCACCAGACTTGACAGCAGGCATCTCTACCCTCTGAGCTATCAAACCAGTCCCTCAGATGCTTTTTAGCAGCTCATTTTCATCTTCCCTTTTCTCCATGGAGGTCATGTAAAGCCCTCAAGACATTGTATGCCGTTTATGCCGTCGAGGCCTGTGAATCCCCCATAGCCCTGGTCCTCTAAACCGGAGGAGGCTCACCCAGCTTCTGCAGGCAGCGTCACCTCCCAGTGTCCTGTCTGAAGGCACCTTTGCCTGACTCCTGGGTTCCTGAGCTTGGGAACTCTGGAGCATCTGGGATAGGAGCTCTGCCAGCCTCTGGATTCCACAGCAGTATCGTGACTGGGAGGGGGAGGTGAGAAGAGTGTCTAGTGCTGGTAGCAGGTGCATCCTCTGGGGACCCGCCTGCCAAATTGGTTCTTAGCTCCTTTTGCTCTTTAAGTTCTTCCAGGAGAAAACCCCCAGTGTCCCATCCTCAGGCTGCACCCCTACCAGGTGTGTAATACAGAAGAGCTGAACTGAGCCAAGGTGGGCCGCCATACCTTCACTGTGACCTCCACCCAGACCTGCAGGCCTACGTTGGTGTGAGCCCATTCTCCTAACCGCCTGAAAGGCCCTAGCTAGAGGACCCAGTTTGACAGTGAGCCTCTCCTGAGGAGATGCAGACATGGATGAGGCTTGCAACTTCTCTGCCCTGTTTGCACTGCTCCACGGGGTAAGGTCAAATTTCAGTAGAGCATGGCACCTACCAATCCCCGGGGCGGAACGATTCATGTGGATGGTGGCCACTACTTGCTATGTGATTTCATGTGCACTGTGCTGTACTGTCTCCTGGCGGCCATGTTGTTGCCACTGGCTCACCATGTGAGAAGAGGTGCCGGCTTCCGGTGCTCGGAGAGTGGGAAGAACACACATCAGCAATGGTAAAGCCCATCCTTGGCACTCTATAGAACAGGCTTCTTTTTAAAACTTCTTCAGAGTTGGGGAGATGGCTCACTGGGTAAACATGTGCTGCACAAGTGTGAGGACCTGAGTTTGAATCACCAGAACCCATGTAGAAACTAGATGTGGCTGTGAGCAACTGTAACCCCAGAACAGGGACAGGGGAGGGGGTTGTTGCTCAGACTCACTGGCCAGCCAGCCTGGCCGAAACCTGGGGATCTCCAAGGCCTGTGAAAGACACTGACTCAAGAGGATGAGATGGAGAGTGGAGGAGCAGGACATCTGACACCTTCCTCTGGACACTGCACACACAATTACACATATGGGTGCACAAATCATAAACACGCACACACACACACACACACACACACACACACACAGATGCCGATCTGAAATGCAGCTTTCTTACCTTGAGGTGCTGACAGTCTGACTCTCTTATCTCTGTGTGCATGCACACACAGGTGGACTTGTTGTGTAGCTGGCTGTCTCCTCCACCTGCCTCAAAATGCAGATTTATCAAGATATACTCCCATGTCATCAATTGCCCATTAAAGTGTGCGCTTCAACAGCTTTTAGTTCATTAATGGATAAGTGCAGCCGTCACTGTAGGCAATCTTAGAACATCTTCATCACCTCACAGGCAATCGTCCCCATTATTACTGCACCCACCCAGCCTCTGCAGGCTCAGGGCCTCTGCAGACCTCTGCACTGCAGACACTCAGCAGGGATGGAATCCCAATGCATGACTCCTGTGTCTGCTGTGGCATAGGTCAGCACTTTCCTTCTTAGAGCACAATTTACCCTTCTGCTACATGCTCATCAGGTTCTCTATCCACGGGGGCAATTTCGTGTGTGTGTGTGTGTGTGTGTGTGTGTGTGTGTGTGTGTGTGGTGTGTAGGCCAGAGGACGGACTCAGGTGTAATCCTCATGAAGGCCATCACCTCCTTAGAGACAATCTCTGGGTGAACCTGGAGCTGGAGCTCGCTAGGCTGGCTAGCCATCAAGTCCCAAGCATCCACCTGTGCTCTGCCTCTCCAGTGCTGGGTGACAAGTGCTTGCCACCATGCTCTGCTTTTTACGGAGGTCCTGGGGATTAAGCTAAGACACTTGCTCGCACAGCAAGCCCTTTAGCAACTGAACTTCCACCCAGCCCCTCCCTTCACTTATTTGTTTATTTATTTATTTTTAGACAGGTTCTGGCAGTGTTGCCCAAGGCTCATTTTGACCTCATGTCCTCCTGTCTCAGCCTTTTGAGTGCTGGGACTATGCCAGGGGCCTATGTCAGGGATCCCGGACCTGTCGAAGGGTTATTGGGCAGGGTGGGGGTAGTGAGGAATGATGAAGTATTAGATAGAAATATAGATGGAGATGATGTGAAAGAAAGAGACACAGGATAGCTTCGGGAGGGCTCTGGGTCAATACCCAGCAGCCCTGAGTTTGTTTCTAATGGGCTTTTTATACACTAGCAAGGGGAGGGGCAAAAGACCTCCCCCTTTCAACATCAAAGCACAACATACAACCAAGTGTAGACCCTTCAAAGCAGCTGGTCACACCTTTGGCCATATCATCCAGTTATGCAGCCCTGCTGGGCAAAGCAAGCTCAGACTTTCTGACCTTGAGAAAGGCCTTACTAGGGAGCCTCTGCAGGCCCCCACAGGACTACAAGTGTGCATCACTGTCTTCGGTTCAAGAACATGAGACTCTATCCAGGTTCCTCTGAGCACCCTTCTCCACGCTTTGACCTGGCCCGGGTTCTCTGCCCTTGTACTGCTGAGGAGAAAATTCCTGCTAACCTAATTCATGAGGAAGCCATCATTTCCTCACTCCTCCACCACGGAGAGCTATAGCTCTGGCCAGCCCTTGGCAGGAGTCCCCCAGTCCTGGACATCTAACCATGTTCTTAGCAATCCCTCATCTCTGAGCCCCTCTCTGCTCTCAGTTGCTCCTCAGTTGTTGAAACCCCTGCTATCTCTATTACATTCAGGTTGAGGTCAGCTCCATACTCAAGCCTCCTGTCCTCCACAAGGGTTCCCGCAAAATCTGTCTTGCTGGGCTGGGGAGATTCAGTTGGTGAAGCACCTGCCTTGCAAGCAGGAGGACCTGAGTTTGATCCCCGGAACACACATGAAAAGCCGTGTGCAGTATCGCATACATATAATCTGATTCCATGATAGTAACCTGGGAGGCAGAGGCTCACTGGCTATCCAGTCTTGGCTATTTGGAGATGTTCTAGGTCACTTTCTCAAACAAAAAAAGAGGCACCTGATGAATGACACCTTAGACTATCTTCTGTTCTTGGTACCCACCCACACTCGGTACCCATTCAGCTCCGCCCCCCGCCCCCCCTCGCAATCTGTCTTGCTGTTTTAGCGGGGTCACTTGCAAGGGGTCTCTGGGGCTTTCTCCCTCTGGCTCGAAGGAGCCCTGTTGCTGTGCACACACGCAGGGGTTTCTATGTGGACTTGTGGTTTTGTTTCTCTTGTGCTAAGTACTAGGAACGGAGCCGCTAAGGTTTGAGTTTGATTGGTGTCCTGTGTGTGTGTGTGTGTGTGGGGGGGGTGTTGGCAGTCTTGGGCCCAGCCCATGGAGCAGTTTCGGAAGGCTGGACTCCCTCAGGCCTGGAAGAAATCCTGCGGAGAAGCAGACACAGAGCGGCAACAGGCACACAGTCCCTGTGCCATCTGTGCAGTCGCCACGCCCCTAGTCACAGCCACAGGTAGGGAGGAAGTGGCACTCGGACTGTTTCTAGGGCTTCACACACAAGGCTGGCAAGCTGGTGCGACGTACACGATGCTGACAAAGTGTCACGTGCAATGTGAGTTCTCTGAGAAGCTGGCTCTAGAAGTGGGCTTGTCCCCTCCAACTCTGTGACAGAGAAGGGAAAAAGAGCAAAGCAGCCCGAGAGCAAAACCACCGTGTTATCAAGAAGAGCTGGACAGCGAACCATTTCCTATAGAGGTTGCTGTGTTCACGCCATCACGAAAGTGCCTCTGATGGGAAGGAGAAGCTGCAAGGTTGGGCATGGGAGGAGCTCAGCCGCGGAGAAAGGGTCCGTGGGAAACTCCTACTGATGCCTCAACTTCCCCAGTCAGTTCTGCCAGATGTGGTCATATCACTTCTTGGCTGTTACTGTTCTTGTACGTGGGAAGCTTCACCTGAAGGGACACTCGGCTTTGCCCTGGACTCTATCGGGAACTCCAGCTGGCTGCCTCAGTGGGATTTCCTCAGTCTGCTTTTGCTGCATGTTTTGAGCACCCAGTGTGATGTTTTGCTGTCTGTCGTTTGTCTGGATGGTTTCGCTCCCAGCTGAGCTAAACCCCACCTGAGAATGGAGGCAAGGTTTTCATTTGAGAATGGACCATTCTTTCCCAGAGGGAAGAAAATTCTAGAACTCACCTGAACACAGAAGGCAGAAGACAGGGACACTGGAAGGAGAAAGAGGCTGATGGAGCTGGGTACCCTGAGCTGGCAATGGCTCAGTGTTGGACCTAGGTTCCCTGGAGGGGAAATAAAGGGGGACCCTGCTCCTCAGCACCAAGCCTGGCCTGGGACCTAGGGTGGGATCACTGAGGGCGGGGACTTCTGGATAATGGCATCAGCTGTTCTCTCTGCCCTTTTCTAATTAAGGCTGCAGGAAACAGCCCTTCCCTGTAATTCAGTCACCACACGCCCTTCAGTGTCACTTTAATTAAAGTCAAGGCCAGCCACAGTTGAGATGGTCCCCCTCACTGGCACTAAATCAATTCCTCATTTTGAGTCAGAGGCCCCTTGAAAGTGAAGAATGGCAGGGCTGAAAAGTGAATGTAAGAAGCAGCCGTGGAAGGGCTCAGGTGAGGCCCTGAGAAAGAAGGATCAAGAGACTAATGCCTAGGCCTACTACCCATTCCCCTCAGCTGTGCGCACTTCAGGGGAGGGGAAGGCCAAGAAATGTTCAAGAACTCAGACTGTCCAGGAAGCCAAGGAGACAGAATGATGGAGCCCAGGCAGTGTGGTATCTTGGATGAGACCTGGGTGGACACCAGCCACTGGTGGAACCATACTTGGAATTGTGATGGTGTGGAGACAGTGGATAGCAGTTGTGTTTCAGGTGATGTCTGTTAACCGCTGGGCAATCAGTGCGTGAGTGAGTTGGCAGGTGCTCCAAACTATTCTGCAGAGTAGCTGAGGTTACAAAGTGCGTTGAAACGCATTTCTGTAAATTCATACTTTTCCTTGGGTGAGAGACGCTAGAGGAAAATGATTTCCCTTACCTTCCTTGGGGTGAGGGGGCAACGGACAAGCTAGAGAGATGGCCAGGTCATCTGCTTCCAAAGCCATGGGCACCAGCTCTGCCACTGGGACTCATGGCTACTGTCAAAGGTTCTTCACGCTCTGTGGCCATTTGTGTTTCTCACAGCATGGGCATCAAGTCACCTCACCCTGGGACTGGCAGTTGATGTTCTGTTTCTATCAAGTGTGGGCTCTGAGCTGCCTTAGTGGCTACTCCTGGCCTTGGTGTATCTTCAGCAGTGACAGGAGACAGGGATTGCTGTCATTCTTATCCCATGAATGCTGAGATAAAGGCTCCATGTGGCCAGGGGTTTCCGACTCACCCACTGAGTGGGTACTGGTGGGACTCCTCTGTTCTTGCGCATGAGATCAGGAGCCCAGCCTGAGAGCCTATTGTCAGAACTTACTGGACTTCTTGGACCCATTCTGAATGAGCATGCTCCTTGTGCAGTTGCCCAATGTGCCCTACAGGGACTCCTTATAAAGCTCCTTCCAAGTCACACTCATCATCCTTATGTCTAAGAGTACAGGGCACAGCATCTTAGTTCTTCCACTGGGGGCAGATGCCACCCCTGGTCCAATCTGCACAGCCAGAGGAACCTGAGATGTGAGTGATTGTCCCTTCCAGGCCAGGCCTGGTGTGACAGATTCCGTGAGGGGGATGAAGGGTGGAGTTCTTCATGGCATTCTTGCTTATTCCCATCCAGAGCTTTCTTGTATGTGTCTGCACATTGTGTATTTGTGTGTGTGTGTGTGTGTGTGTGTGTGTGTGTGTGTGTGTGTGTGTGTTGTATATATGTACATGTGCAAGCAAGCATCTGTGGAGGCTGGAGGTCAATGTCAGGCGCCTTACTCAATCCCACTCTGCCTTATTTTAATTTTTATTATTTACTCATGTATTTATTTTTGGAGGAAGGGTCTCTCACTGAACCTGGAGCTCACTGATTTGGTTAGGCTGGCTGACCAAAGCCCCAGGGATCAAAGCCATAGGCCTGGGATTGCATACAGGTACACACTGACACCTCCAGCTTTTGTGGGTGCTGGGCTCCAAACTCAGTTCTTCCCACTTGTTTAAGGATGGAGCCGTCTCCCCAGCACCGCGAGTGGCCTTTTCTGCTTTGGAGAAGGTCTCAGGAAGCCTAAGACATTAGCTTCCTCAGAAGAACAGCTCTGTCGGCTGAGGGTTGTTACCAAGCTGGGTCATGGGCCACTGGGCCAGCACCATGCAATTCCGATGTTTCTGAGGAGTTATCAGGGAGTAGGCAGCCAGGGAAGGGGTTGACAGGAAATAGGTGGCAGCATTTCCACACAGCAGCTGGATTGTAAAGAGAAGTAACACCCCACCTCCCAGTGGGGGTGCCTCCTTATTCACCTTGTTATCTTCCCCAGCCAAGGAGAGAAGATAATGGGGGAGGAGGAGGAGAGAGCCCAGGGACTCCAGACAAAAGACCACTAGCTGTCTACCAGCCCTGAAGATGCTGCCTTCCTCAACAGGGTGCTTTCTGGTCTTTAGTTTCTGCTTCAGTAACGCCTGTTCTCACCTCTTCTGCGTATTTATATTCTTTGTCCCCAGGCGTTCTCTCCTGCTTGCCTCTGGGGAGAGCCTAGACTCCTTGGCAGCTGTCCCAGGCCCTAACTCTAGCTATCAGTTTGGATTATACATGCGAACTCCAGGGGGGCATGTGTGCTCCTCTACAGCTGACTTAGCCCCAGCCTTGGCTCCTGGACCCGGACCAAATGGGAGATCTTCTGGAGGCCTGACATAAAATCCCAGATGTTTAAGGAGCCACATTAGGCAAATATTTAATGTATATTAAATAATGACCAAAGGGGACAGATGCAGACACTGCCCCCCGCCCCTCGCCCCCCAGCTGAAGAACAAGGGCTGATTTCTTTCTCAGTGTCACAATTAGAAGCCATAGTGGCAAGACTTGAACCCAAGTCCAACTGGCCCCAGACATAAACTTCATCACTACCAAATCTCCTAAACCCACTTCCTTCCCTTGCCAGAGTCAGGCTTGGGATGGAGCCTTGGGAAGGAGACAGGACAGTATGACTTATGGGGCCTTGACACGGAGGCAGGACAGTATGACTTATGGGGCCTTGGCACTGGGGATGGCTGGGCTGCCGTTGTTGCTGGTCTTTGGCCATGTAGGAAGGGCTTCACAGGCCACTGGCTGCTCAGCAGTGCTGCTCTGGCCAGGCCCAGGTGGGCATTTGCGGGGATATTTTTGTGCTGTTCGTTCCTGTCTGCCAACTGTTGAGACATCCTGGGTCTGCTCTTCCAGGCTCCGCTCCCGTGTTCCGTCTGTTGCATGAAGCTCTAAGACAGCGGAGACTAAAGAGCTGTCACCTGGTGTCCCTGCCCGTGTTTGAGCTACACCCACTTTAACAAGTACATACATCACAGGTCGCACATCAGACATACAAATACATCGCACATCAGACATTCAAAACAAATAACATTGAGGGGAGAACAATCACTCACTTCCAGGAGAGCAGCCAGCAAAATGGGAACCATCCCTTTAGGAAGAAGTCCAGCATGTGAGCCTGGGGTTGACCTACCAAGTTCCCCACCCTGGGCAGCCATCACAGCAGAACTATGGCCCCACAATTCTGGAGGGAGAAGTCTGTCATGTAATGTTATCAGGCTTGAGTCCTTTATCTGTGACCCAAGCTGTACCTGTCTCTGATGGCTGCTGTGGCCTCCGCTGCCACAAGCCCACCTTTCCCCTGTATCTTCGCGTCTCCATCTTCCCATCAGTGCACCAGCCACCAGGCCTGGGGGCCACCATGCCCCAGTACAATCCCAATCCTAACTGTTGACACCTGTAAAGACCCCATTTCTAAAGAAGGTCACACTCGCTGGTGCTGGGGGTTAGGACTTCAGCGCCCTTTGGGGAGGATGGGGTCAATGCCTAACCCACAAAGCAGGGCGTCACTGTCGGGCCCCAGGCTTGCTGAGCGCTTCCCAGCTCTTTGTCAAAGGTAATTCACATCTTTTCTTTTCCTCTGTTGGCAGCTGCTCCCTCTGCCGTCCTTTGCTTTTTTCTTGTTCACCTTTGGGCTGCAGAAGAGAGAGAGGCCAGGGTGTGCCCTGCCCCTGGGTCATGCATCTTGTGGCTTCAGCTTCCAGCATCCATCCACCCCTCCACCCACCCACAGATACCTGTTCTTGTCACACACACCATCCTGGTGTGGCCAGCCACCCCTGCGGGGCTGTCTGTCTCTACTGTAACTCCAGGAGTCTTTGTGTTTGAGGGAGGATATTTTCAGCAAAGCAAAAAATATCTGGGTGAGAAGGAAATTTTAGCATCCCAAAGAAAACTAATAATTGCCCATGGCATCTGTTACTGAGGTCTATTTTTGGAAAGGTTTTCTACTTTGGGGCCCTACCTCGACTGTGGGTGATGGGAAGTGATGTGAGTCTGCACCTGCAGAACTGAGGCCCTGGCGAGGTTCCGGGTCTGATTTCCTTTATTTAGGGCAAGCTGATCTCCCACGTCAAGTTCACTTCTCATTTCCTACCACTCGGCAGAGGAAGATCATTAAGTCCCGGAAACTTTGCAGAGAGTAGAGCTTACTCGCTGGGAGCGATAGCGGCCTTCAGCTTTAGTGCTAGGGACAGCTGAGCAGACAACACTGGCAGCCAGAGGCGAGGGGACCCAAACCATTCCTGCTTGAAATGAGGGCCATCCCTGCCTGTGGCTTGTGCTATTCACAGCCAAGGGGAGGTGGGGGCTTTCCTGGGAGGGAAGGTGGAGCATGTGCCATCTGTGTTTCCTTCAGGGAACAAGGGTTGGGCAGAGTGCCCCATGAGGATGTGGCCTGGGTCAGTGCCTCCTGGGCCTCTGAGGTCCATACCCTGGCTTCCCTGTGGGATCCGTGGGATAAGCTCTGTGACCCATGCCTGGAGCACACCACAGCTCAAAGGGTGGCTAGCGCCAGGCTTTCTCCAGCTCCCCAGGTGATCTTAAGATAGATGGGGCAAGGGCAAGGTTCTCTGTTTGTGAGTGGGTCCCTGGAGGTCTCTGCCAGGACTAGAATGCATAGTTGGTACAGTAGCTCCTCTCCACCCTGCCTGGCAGGGCAGAAGTAGAGTGTCTCCTCTACTCTCACTCCTCAAGTCACACCAGGGCCACTGACTTTCTCTCCCTCTTCCTGGTCTGGCATCCAGTGGCTGCTCTGTGCACTGTGCTCCTGATTCCTCTATTTTCAGGATGTATTTTGATGCCTCTCTTCAGGAGAGGCCCCGACTCCCTAGAGCTGAGCTGTGTGAAGCTTTCCTGAACTGGCCCAAGGTCCAGAGTGGAGCAGGTATTCTTAGCACAGCTGGCGCAGAACACCCAGGGTATTTACCACATGGGGAACATCAGGTGAGAGGCTTGCAAGTCCAGGGGCTGTGGGTTATCAGCACTAGCTCTGTCTGGGTGTGACCAGCTGGGAAGGCGGTGGGTGGGACTGCTTCTTATCTTTGTTCTTGCAGGGGATTTTGGAGGGTCCTCCAACCATGGCTGTATTCCTGACCAGTCTCCCTTCCATCCCTCCCCAGCCATTTGTACTCTACTGTGAGCTGGCTGCCTCCCACACCAGGTAGTGGGGCCAGTGATTTACTAAAACATTAACAGGTAGTTTCCAGAATAGGCAAAGCCCCATAAACACATGCAGATGCACAGACATTCACATGGATCAGCGAGGCTTTGCAGCTGGTTTCTTAGCCTGTAAGGGCAGAGCCAGCACTATCACCAAGGAGCCTGGAGCTGACATCAGAAGCCTTTGACAAAAGTCCCCTACCTACAGATGGAGGCCTGGGACTTTCTAAGGGTTTGTGGGACCTACTGAGACAAGGAAAGGGGTCTTGAAATAGGGCTGGTTGAGTGGTGGCCCCAGGGTCCTGCAAAGGCTTGCACTGAGCTTGGCGTCCGGGCCACCCTGTCAGCTTTCAAGACCCAGAGGCAGCACACAGGCTACTGAGTGAAAGCCTCCCTGTGTTGTCTTCAGACTGCCTCAGAGCTTCCCATGGTGTCTGCGGAGAGAGAAGAGGCCTCTCCCTCTCCCTCCTGCAGTTCTGGGTGTGTGTGTGGGGGAGGGTTTCCAGACTCAGCAGGCAAAATTGCAGGAAAACTAATTAAACCTGAATTTCAGATAAACAACAAATAATTTTTTAGCATGAACATATCTTACATATTATTTAATGCACATTTATGCTAAAAATAACAATATCTGAGCTAAAACTAAGAATGCTGGATTTTACTTGATACCAGTTTTTCAGGCACCCCACATCCATCCATCCATCCATCCATTCTGATGCATCTACTCAACCATCCATCCACTACCCACTCATCCATCTACTCACCTATCTATTCATCTGTCCATCCTCCTATCCATCTATCCATCCACCAACATATCTACTCCTACCCATTCATCTGCCCACCCATTCATCTCCCCATCTATCCACCTACCCATGCATCCACCCACTCATCCTTCTAGCAATCTACCTATCTGCTTGTCATATGCTTATTCATCCACCCATCTAGCCATTCATCTACAGGCAAAAACATCCATTCTCTCATGCATCTAACCACACATCCAGGCAGAGAGCAAACATCTACCCACAACCAGGTAGGCTCTGGGCCAGGCATAATTTGTGGCAAGACAGGAATAAACAAGCCGGGGTGATGGTGGGGGAAGCCTTTGGGGCAGCAGAATCCACCTCAACAGTGGCTCAGCCAACAAGTATCTTGAGCAAGTGCTGTATCCTCAGTAAGTATGAAGCCTTGTGCAGAGGGTTCAAGCTGGTAGAGTGGGGCCATCCCTGAAAACAATACCAAATGTCTTAGTCAGGGTTTCTACTGCTATGATGAAACACCATGACCAAATAGCAAGTTGGGGAGGAAAGGATATATTTGGCTTACACTTCCATGTCTCTATTCATCATTGGAGGAATTCAGGACAGGAACTCAAAAAGGGCAGGAACCTGGAAACAGTAGCTGATGCAGAGGCCATGGAGGGAAGCTGCTTACTGGCTTGCAACCCATGGCTTGCTCAGCCTGCTTTCTTATAGAACCCGGGACCACCAGCCCACGGATGGCACCACCTATATTGGGCTGGCCCTCCTTCATCAATCGTTAATTAGGAAAATGCCCCACAGGCTTGTGTACAGCCCAATCTTATGGAGGCATTTTCTTAACTGAGGTTCCTTTCTCTCAGATGATTCTGGCTTGTGTCAAGTTGACATAAAGGTATATCCAGCACACCAAGCCTGTATACTAAAGACAGAAATGCTAAGGTGAAAGGGAAGATGGGTAAAATGTCCCAGCAGTGGGAGACACAGGTGCATGAAGAGTGAAAAATCCTGCTTTGACATCCAGTTCCATCCTCCAGGCACTTCAAGGTTGCATTTGCACCAGACACCGAGTCAGGACCAGGTCCCACCTCAGCATTGTTGACAGTTTGGAGGCTGGATGATTCTCAGTTTAGTATATATCTGACTTCAGCCTAACAGATACCAGCAGAAGCTGTGATAACCAAAATTCCCTAGATGTTGTCCCATGCCTGCTGCTTGGTGTGGGGATGTCTCTCTAGCTGAGATCCCTCATGTTGGAGGCTTCAAGGTTACTGATTAAAAAAATAGAGCTCTTCTGAGAGGTCCTAGGAGGCTTCTTAGGTACTTAGAGATACTGAAGTGAGTGGGAACACAATTTAAAAAACTATGTGTTCCAACATACTCCTGATTTTAACAGGATTACAACATTGAAATTTCACTAAGCCACAAGCCAGTGTTTTCAAAATCTGTAACTATTCCACAAAGTGTTAACAATGTGAATAGATTACTACTCTTAAATATATATCAATAATATATATATACACATATGTAAGTACAGTCAATAGCATATTGAATTTTTTTCACACTGTTTATCTAGAGTAATTTGCAGTTGGTCCATATTTGATTAAATACCATCATCTTTTATGTAGGAGTTACATAAGTAAATAGAAAAATCATTTACAGTCTGATGCTCCATGAAAAATTAATCTCAGGCCTGTCTCGCACCTCACACTGGGACTTGGTAGGGATGTGTGGTTAATTGGATATGGGGAGCGTGGAGGTGGCATCTGAGGTGAGCCGTGAGCTTCATTTCTATGTTATTTGGAAGGTTCAGACATTTTCTACAAATGTATGGTTAAGAACTAGAGTCAGTGGTTATTCCATCAAATACATCTTCCAGAAGTTTCTAGGTAGCAAATTATTTGCCACACTGCTGGTTAGGACTCTTCCCATGGGAGATTAACTTCTTTGGTTTGACATGGCTGATGTTTGGCGGCAGGTACTAGGCACCAGTCACGGATCAACCTAGGGGCTCCTGTCTACACAGTCTCAATCCTGGGCAGAAGGCAAGGGACCAGTTCTTGGGCCCACAGAACAGACCATCAGCTCTGGTGGCCCAGCTATGCACCTCTATGTGGGACCTTCTTCTCTGGAATGGTGCATCCCAATCCTGCCCATAGTTCCCACAAGTGGTGCCCTGAGCCGTGTGACAGAGAGACCACACCAAGGGTTAGAGGGCATAGTGAACAACTGAAAGAATGGGTTGCCTCTCTGGGAGAGAAATCAGAGTAGGAGAGTACCACTGCCTCCAGACCCGTGTTCTGAGCTATTGGGGTTTGGGGCAGTTACCAACACACCCGTCTCCTCCCCTGGAGTGTCCTTGAACTGTTGTGAGGATGCTGCCCCCCTGGGTGACCCCCGCAGCAGAGATGATTTGATCTGTGCTGGTTTTACAGGCCAGAAGTCTGAATGGGGACCACAGGACTGGCTCCCTGCAGAGGCCCCAAGGGAAGGCCCTTCCTGTCTCTGCAGCCTTGGGGCACCAGACGCTCCTGAACTTACAGCTGCATCAGGTCAACCTCAACCTTTCTTTCCTATCCATGCCTCTCACCTGTGGGTCTCCTATCAGGACACCTGCCATTGGATTTAGGTAATCCGTTTGATCTCATCTTGAGACTTTTAATCATAAAGACCTGTTTTCCCAATAAGGCCATGCTCAAGAGTTTCAAGGAACCCAACTCTGCACTGAATATTTTATCTGGTGTGGGGCGGGGTGTGTGTGGGGGGTACCGCCAGCCCCCAAGCCCCAGTTTTTCCTTTGCCATCCCTCCCCATCTCCTTATACTCCTTCTCTGATACAGATCCTTCAGGATCTGGTGGCCATTCCTCCTTTGGTTTTGAGAAAACCTAGCACTGCCTGTTTGTGTTCAGCACTTAGCTCCTTGATGTTCTCTCCATTTTGGACACTGATGACCAGAGGAATCATCTCCAAGAATGTGGAACAATCTGCTGTTGATGGTCTCCAAGGCCACGCCCTGTCCTCTCCCTCTCTTGGGTGTGTCTTTGGCTTCCCTCTGTGCCTGCTCAGAAGTTGTGATTAATGTCTTCAGGGAAGAGCCACCATGCCCTGTGAGGGACACTGTCTGTACCTTTCTTTCCTATATGGTAGTGTTAGAAGCTCCTCCCACACCCTCGAAGGTGGCCAAACACGGGAGGGGAGAACAGGGGACACCCTCCACTCCGAGAAGAGTGCCAGCCAGGAAGACTCAGTTTCATCCTTGAAGTAGTGGAAGACAGACAGGTCCACATTGGTGATATGCACTTGAACTCTGACTTCAGTTAGGAGGAACAAAGTCATCTACAGATACTCAGCAATAAATTCAAGAGACGGAAGAGAAACCCAGGCTCTTTCTACAGAATTGGTGTCTGTCCAAACAAAAGGCAAAATGTCTGACACACCAACTGAGCGAAAATCAGTTACCTCTACATCCTACAGAGTGCATGCTGGATTATAATTGTCCTGGGGTGGAGGATAGTCTTACAGACTGTCTGATCTGGTCCCTGTCTGTGGTGGTTTGAACGAAAATGGCTGCCATAGGCACTATTGGGAGATGTGGCCTTGTTGAAGGAAGTGTATCATTGGGGGTGGGCTTTGGGGTTTCAGAAGCCCAAACTAGGCCTTGTGACGTTCTCTCTTCACAGCAATAAAACCCTAACTAAGACAGAAATTGGTACCAGGGACTGGGGTATTGCTCTGATAGACCTGACCATGTTTTGGGGAGTTTGGATTAGAAAAGCAGCTGAAAGCTTTAAGTGAGGCTTAGTGGGCCATATTAGAAGGAGCATGAAAAACAGTGGTGTTGAGGGTGATTTGAACTGTGGGGGCCTGGTTTCAGAGGAGAAGAGTTTTAGTATGTGGACTAGAGACTGTTTGGAGAAGAATGTGGTTGCTTTCTGCCTTTTATTCCGACCAGCATCAGGTTTTTTCTTAATCTGCTTACCCTTCCAGGTGTCCCTTTTCTCCACAAACTGTACATTTTGTAGTTTTCCTTGCTTAGCTTGCTAGTTGGAACAAAAGAACCTAAGAGCAAGACTCAATCCAGCTAAGCTTCCGACTTGTGAAAAGGAAATGAAGAAAAGTTTAGGACTGGGCATGGTGGCACACACCTTTAATTCCCGCACTCTGGGGGCAGAGGCAGGTGGATCTCTAAATTTGAGGCCAGCCTGGTCTATGAATTGAGTTCAAGGACAGCCAAACTTAGACATTGAAGGAAACCATTGAAAACAGAAAGCTGGTGAAAATGTATTTGAACAACGGGACCATGTTCCAGCCCCAGCAAGCAGCAGAGGTTGGCAGCTTTGGCCACGTAGTTCTGGCTTTAGTGTCAAGGAGAGAAGAAAAGGGTTATGGAATCTCCCTCTGAAAGTAAGGAAAGCCAATTGAGGCCAGGCATCTGTCAGGGGTGTCCCTGTATGAAGGCCTCTAGAAGCCATTGTGTGAAGCCATGAAAGTGAAGGCCGGATCAGCTTGGAGACTCCAAGATACTGGAGATGCCAGAATCATGGGGTACCTGCCAAGGAGAGCTGCTAACAGGGAGTGGAACCAGCCCAACAGAAAGAGGTGTGCTGCAGTCAACAAAGCAGAAAGGAGTGGGGATCTGAAGGGTTCTTTGACACTTTGGCATCAGCCATTGAGATGCAGAGTCTGGAGTTTTCCCAGCTTATTTTTGTCTTGTTTTGGTCCAATGTTTCCTCACCATGCTCACGTTCCTCCTTTTGAATGGTAATTTATATCTTGTGGCATTGTATGTTGGAAGGATGTGATCTCTCTTTTAGTTTTTATTTTATAAAGGATTACAGTTAAGAGATTGCCATGGTCTCAGAAGAAACTTTGAACTTTAAAAAGAAATAAGACTTTAAAAGTAAAAAAATTACTTATTTTTATTACATGTCTTATTTTGTGTTTTGCCTATATGTATGTCTGTGTAATCCCCTGAAGCTGGAGTTACAGGCAATTATGAGCTACCATGTGGGTGCTGGGAATTGAACCCAGGTCCTCTGGAAGAGCAGCCAGTGCTCTTAACCACTGAGCCATCTCTCTACCCCCAAACTTTGGACTTTTGAACAGGGTTAAGACTGATAGACTATGGGGACTTTTGAAGTTGGACTGAATGCCTTTTGTATTATGATATGGCCACATGCTTATGAGTGCCAGGGAGTAGAATGTGGTGGTTTGAATGAAAATGGCCACCAAAGGCTCATAGGGAGTGGCACTATTGGGGGAGGGTGACCCTGATGGAGGAAGTGCATCACTGTGAGTATGCTTTGGGTATGCAGAAGTCCAAGCCAGGCCCAATGTCACTTTCTCTTCCTGCTGCCTGCTGATCTAGATGCAGAACTCTCAGCTCCCTCTCCAGCATCATGTCTGCCTGCATGCCACCATGCTTCCCGCCAAGACGATAATGAACTAGACCTCTGAACTGTAAGTCAGCTCCAATGAAATGTTTTCCTTTCTAAGGGTTGCCATGGTTATGGCGTCTCTTCACAGCAATAAAACCCTAACTAAGTCACTACCCCAAATTCCCCATGCTCCTGGGGTTTGAAATTTCCTCTCTTTCCCTGATACATGAGGTCAGCTAAACACAAAGCACCCAGGCATCCCTGTTAGGGAAGACAGGGGCCCAGTGCCTCCTGCTAACTTGTGATTTGGTAAATGCGAGTCTATCTCCACCTCTGGCATCAGAAATAGGCCATTCACCTTTTGTTTTGTACAACAGTGACTCCATCCTCCACCACTCCAGCCTGGTCCCTAGCTCCTTCTACTAAGAACTATTCTGGCTTCTGGGCTTGGGTTCGGCATGAATCATTTTCTTCCTGAAACCTGGCTCCAGTTATGTCATCCTTCGCTTTTTAAATTTGACTGTGGAGCAAGGGATGTGACTCAGTTGGTAGGATGCTTCCCTGGCATGTGTGAAGCCCTGGGTTCAATCCCTAGCACTAAATGAACCAGGTGTGGTGAATGCACCTGCAGTCCTAGTGTCTGGGAGGTAGAAGCCGGAGATGAGAAGTTCAAGGCCATTCTCAACCAGCCAGGGCTGCGTGAGGCAGTCTCAAAACAAAACAAAACAATTTGCTCATAATGAGAAGTCATTACAAACGATTTGCTAATAACATGGGAGAAATACTCTTTGCAAAAGCTTAGTGAGCTCAGGGACATTTCCCATCTTAAGTACTTGTAAGAGAATTCTGTGAGGACCAAGCCAGGGTTTGGGGAGAGGGTGTTTGTGGCACCTGTTGTAACATGTCACCGCAAATGTCACCAACATTAGAGGTCTAAAGTCAGTAGTCATTGGGCTGCCTTCTGCAGGATGCTCCAGGGAGACGCTGTTCCTGTCCCTGCTCGGCTTCCAGATGGTTCTACCTCTCCCTCCATCTTCAAAGCTCACCATCCAAACTTGGCTGCCATCAGTGAACTGCCCACCAATTCTGACCTCTGCCTCCCTCATATAAAGACCCCTGTGGTGATACTGAGTAATAGAGGCAAATCTGCTAACTCCGGATCTTTAATTATGTATCTATATTGTCCCTTCCCTTTTAAGGGTACTCACAGGGTTGGGATCCACAGGTCGTGGGGCCATGGTCATTTTTATGTCAGCCCAACGCTGTTTTTTCCTCCAATCTCTCTCACAATGAATTCATGCTATTTTATATATCGTAAAGCTTATGCTGCAAAATAGAATACATGGGGTTTGTGCATTTTGCTTAGGTCTTAAAGCTCCTCAGTCAGAAGTCTTAGGTCCTTTATCATCTGTCCCAGGGGGCCCTCCCAGCTCTCCTCGTCTCAAGCTGAGGAGTCGTGGCCCTGCTTCTCAGAGTTCCTCACCTGCGAGGTCCCCCAGCCTCAGCTACCTTCTCCCTTCCTGACCTAGAGGACTACAGACTCCCTGCTCCTGGATCTCTCTTGACCTACTCTCAGGGTCCAGTTCATCTCCTGCTGGCCAATCAGCCCACCTCCTTATGCTCCTGACTCCTTGTCCTGTGCAGTAGGTATGGAACTGCGTTTGGCTTCCATGTCCGGTGAGCTCACACCTGTGTGCACAGTCAGAGCGTTTGAAGCAGGTTTCATCCGTAGTGTCTTCTGACGGCTGCAACTGCACACAGGAGGCCATGTCCTCACATAGCCCACTCACTCGCACTCGTGTTCCATCTCCCTCTGATGGCTGTCTCTTTAAGATGCCCCGGACTGGCTTCCTGGCCTAGTCCTCACTTTCTGCTGAGATGTGTACAGCTCTCTGCTCCAGGCCCTCCTCAACCCCTGCGGTTATTTTACTTCAGCCTGGCTCTTCTACTGCCTTGAGGATCATTCCTTCAATCATCTACTTGTCACTGTTCTAAAAACCCCACTCCTACATACTGCCCCCATCCCCAAATGCGTCACTCACAGGGCCTGAGTCCTAACAGGAACCCAGTAATTTTAATATGGGACTGTCATAACTCTTTGGGGTCAAGAAGGACAGAAACACAAGAATATGAAATATTGAATGCTGATGAGGAGGGGGTCCAAAGAGACGGCTCTATCTTGGTCCAAGCTACTAGGAGATGGGACCCTCAGAACCAGATCTTCCTGTGAAGGTGAACAAGCCCCTCTGAGTCTAGGAGCCTGGTATGGAGAGGCCCTGGGCAGTGTATTCGCTCCAGAGTGAGGAATGGCCAGAACGTGCTAAACCCAACGGAACGCCTGCGAGCCGGCAGTGAATCATCTTAATTAGCACTGTGAGTAGGTTCAAGTGGATTCTGCAAATGTTAGCAGCTCCAATTATTCTGTCCCCAAAGTTACTGCAATGAGGTTACACAGCAAAGCCCCATGGGAACTCCTGCGGCAAAGGAGGGAGGGTGCCCAGAGCAATGTGCCCACACCATGCCCAATCAGTGAGGTTTGAGAACGGGATGCCACCCTGAGGAGTGAGTGGGCCTTGCTCTGACAAAATCTGGTCCTCAATTCAGGACCATACTTTCCTAAGCTTTGAGACAGTTACCACACTGAGAACAGCCTGGCCCACCCAGCTTTACCAATACAGACCCACCCAGGGTCTGTGGGATTGCTCCCCAGCAACCATGGGCCAGAACATTTGGTCATCACACCTGTGAATTTGGTCTTTATTACGCCAAGTGTCCACTCCATCTCTGTCTCCCAGGCTCTGAAGACAAGACAGCCTGTGGTGACCTCCCAGTTGCCGACATTGTGTGGCCTAGCTCTTGGTGCGTGACTTGGCCACGCTTAGCCTGGAACAGGCTTTATTTCTCCGGTTGCTGGATGGCTGGGACCCTTCAGAAACCCAGGATGCAGAAGAAGATAAGCCACCTGTGTACTGCTGCAGTCAGAACCAAGACGTACCAGGGCTGCCCCTGAGGACCAGCTTGTCTTCCACCACAGCCTTATCTCCAACTGTGTGCTGCTTAGTCACGGCTCAGGTCTGGTCTAACCCAGGGCTCTTATTTTGTTCAACACTCACATTCTGCTCAGCCTGGTGCTGACTCAAACATCCAATCCTGCTTTTCATTTGTAGTCTTGGGATTTGTTTCTATTTATCCTTCCCATCAGCCTCTTTCTTAGGACCCTGTCCCCATGGGGCTAGGGAAATATCAGCAAACAAGTTAGTCCACAGAGACACTTGAGACCGTGTTTTGGCAACGAAGCAAAGCATTCTCTTGAGGTCAATGAGCGCTTGTAAAGGAGGGAAGGAAAGAGGGAAGGAGAGATGGAAAAGGTGTGGGTACTTCTTTCAGACCCCATGGCATTCACCGTAGCAGATGGCAACCCCCATCTCTCTTCCTCCTTTGGGACCAAGGGCCTGCTACAACCCTGGAAACACCTTTGTCCCCAAGCAATATTCCTCGCCTCTTAATGAATCCCTGTCAAGAACTGAGTTTTGAAGTTGACTAGTCTAGCCTCCAATGGTGTCCCTGCTGTTCAATAGACAAGTGACCTTGGTAAAGCTGGCATGTCTTGGGACCACTTTGGGACCATCAAAAGAGGGTGGTGCTTCACAGAATGGTTGGGAGGGGGAAGGAGTTCGGCCACACTTTCAGGATGTTGTTCAGGGGCATCCAGGAAGCTCCATGGAAGCCTCCTCCTTCACTTGTTCAGTTTCCGTTTCTCAGCTCCTGTTCAGAGTAAAGGGTTAGACATATTCTGCTTTCACAGGGGATACAAGCAGAGCACAAACTTCCCTGGCTGGGACCCACATACCAAAATGGTACGTGAGGCCTCCTTCTGGTCATAGATCACTACTATAAGACCTTCAGCTTTCCTGAGATGCCTCAACTTGGGGTGTTCTGGGAACATCAATCCAAGAAATTAGAAAGGGAGAGATGAGGCATATGTACTTAAAAGACTTTCCCTAAGCCAGGGTAGAAGGACTTTAACAGAGATGGGAGCTTAACTCAAGGTGGGGAATAATGTTGCCCCATGTTGGGGCTGACATAGAGGGGCTCTTCCATAGCTAGATAATGAGAGGTCTTGGGACCAACTGTGACATGTGTAGGTAGGCGTGGGCGACAGGCATTTTTGGAGCAGAAGTCAGGTAAGGTCCTTGGTAGGCAAATGCAGTATAAAGGACCTCCTTCTCATCCCTTCTTTCAATATATAACTAAATGTCTGGATTAACAGTGTTCTCTCCAAGAGGCAAAGATCATCTAACATAAATCACAGGTATAAGAAGCCTTCTTTTGAGTTGTTGGTCAGGGTTTCCAAGAGACTCCCCAAACATCCAGCCCATTGCTATTGCCCTTGGCTACCTCCCAGAGGTAGAAGGTAATTCTCTATTGCTGAGGACACCCTGCACTTCAAACACATCTGGAATTGACATGAAGGCCTTCTCCCTAAGGACTAGCTTTCATGGTACCAGAAGCATCCAAAGGAAGGAGACAACCAACCTTGTTCTTCTATGCCTGTGAAGATTGTATATATGTATTTAGGAACACACACACACACACACACACACACACACACACACACACACAGAAACAACTAAAGAAAAGAGGCCATGAATTTGAAAGAGTACTACCCAGTGATGATGCTTATGAACCACACTGACCAGCATGGCATGATAACCTAAGGGTGCAGTAGTGGCGCACAGACCTCGGCAGTAACCAACAGCTCTCTTAAAACCTGATCAACAAGAGGCAAAGCATGCCGGTACTGGAAACCTAGCCAAATACCCAGCATTAGTGAAGTCGTGGACCTTGGAGGAGAGCCTAAAACTTTAATCAGTAGCACTTTAAAAATAGCACAATCCTTAACTACACTCTAAATATTTATCTTTATACACACAGGGGTATTGTCCTCACCCCTCATCGGGGTAACTTCTCTTTGTCACAGAGACCATTAGAAAACCACAGCCCAGTTGTGGAGCCCAGTCCCAACAGCTACATCTACAACCCAACCCCTACAGGTAAGGCTCAGGGAAGATTGCGGAAGGGGAGATGGAAAGATTAAGAGCCGGAGGATCAGGGACTTACCTATGAGGTTGTGTCTCCCAGTAATGGCAGAAGCTACGCCTGTGAAGTCTCACCAACATGGCTGCCTAAGCAGGAGCTGAAAAGACAATAACAGCAGTCATGCCGAAGGAGATGGGAGAAAGCCCCAAGGCCTCAACACTCCACACAGAACTGCAGGCAGCTAAGGAGAGCTGAGGGCAAGAGAAATAGCTCCCCGGTGAGAGCACACCGATTGTTTATCCAGTACCCAACAGCCAGTCCTGAAAACAAACATGTCAGTAACATTATACAGACTGAAGATTGTATATATGTATTTAGGAACACACACACACACACACACACACACACACACACACACACACACACACACACAGAGAGAAACAACTAAGGAAAAGAGGCCATGAATTTGAAAGAGGGCAAAGAGGGGCTATATATGAGAGTTTGGAGGAAGGAAAGAGAAGGGGTAAGTGGTGTAATTATATTATCATCTCAAAGAAATGATTTTTAAAAATTGAAAATGTTTTAAGGATTAAATATAAAACTGTAGAGAAAAATCTCCCTTTACTATGGAAAGAAACAAAGCCAACTGCTGGATAGGGCATACCAGGTGTGTGGTGTTGGTATTAGGTTGATGAGGATCTGTATATGAGGTAATTGAAGGAAACTGAAGTTGTGTCTTGGAATCTGGAGGTCTGGGTCTTGCAACCAGAGGCCCCAGTGGCACTGGGGTCCAGGGCAGTGAAGGTCCTGCCTCCTTGGTGCTGATGCTAAGACTTCAGGCTGGTAACTGACCTCCATGATTGAGTTCCTCCATCCATTGAATGGGAGCATCCTTTGTGTCTGCATACGGGTTCCCAAGAGACTTGGATACAATCACAGTCTTGTTTGGCACATAGTGAGAGCTCTGGAATGTTGGCTGCCCTGGGTGTGGTCTGGTCCTGCAGATGTGAAGAGGAGCCTGCGCCAGTCTGGCATAGATCTCTTTAGGACACTCACCTGTAGACCACTGTGTTCATTTCATGAAGCCCTTTTTTTTTTTTTTTTTTTTTTTTTTGGTTTTTCGAGACAGGGTTTCTCTGTGTAGCTTTGCGCCTTTCCTGGGACTCACTTGGTAGTCCAGGCTGGCCTTGAACTCATAGAGATCCGCCTGGCTCTGCCTCCCGAGTGCTGGGATTAAAGGCGTGCGCCACCACCGCCCGGCCCTCATGAAGCCCTTTTAATGAGACCCATCCCAGCTCCTCACCATCAGCGTCCCCCTTAGATGGAGGAGCTTGAGCCTTGGCTGGGCCCGCTAGCTAATTTTGCTGCTTCCCTCTGTTCCTCTGCAGAGCAGACTTTGGGGACTCTGTGCTAGGGAGGGCTTTTCTGATTGTCTGGACACAAACTCTGTGACTTTAGCACTCGAAGCTGCAGGGACCACACGGGTGGTGTGCCTCACACTGTCCAAGGAACCCAGCCATCGCCTTGGACTTTGTACAAAGGGGATCTGCAGCCTTCATGGTAAATTAATTTTAAGATTTAATACTTTAGTTAAATAGACTCAGGAAGCCCTGGTAGAGAATTTTTATGTTCGGTGAAGAAACCAACATTGGATGTCAGGAAGGGCACTCACTCCTGGGGTTCTGCAAGAGGCTGTCCATCCATCCATCCACCCATTGCCCTCCCAGAGGCTTACAGCATCCACAAGACCCAGGACAGCTCTAAGAATTCCAGTTGCTAGCAAGGCTTGAGTGAGGCAGAGCTGGAGTCACCTGCTGTGAAGGGCCTTGCTCTGTCAGTTTGGGAAGCAAAGGCATGTCTTCTTCTTGGCCTTGAGTGGCAGGAGGGGCTCAAAACCCCTGAGAGCCAGGGCTGTAATATTGGACAGTGGAACTTCCGTCAGGTGGAGCTCTATAGGAGGTCCTGAGGGCGTTAGGGTACTGACTCCAGAGGGACTGTGGGATAGTGCCTGTACCCTCTCCTTTGCTCTGACACACCTGGCCATTGTCTTCTATACTCTCCAAGGTGGCCCTCTTCAGTCATGAACAAAACTGTGGGCTAAATAAACCCTTTCTCCATTTACAAAGCTAATTGCCTCAGGCATTTCGCTATAGTGCCTGAAAGCTGACAAATGAATGAAATAATTAAGATGGCCTCTTCTTTTCTGGAGGCCTTATCTTAATGACCTACAGAGTCCTTTTGACATGTGAGCATAATCTCAGATCACAGGGACTGGGACAAGGGCTCCTTGGGGGCTGTTTTCAACTCACCAGGGCACTCATTATTTCCAGTATTAGCCAACAGTACCGGAGTGATAGAAGACTGCTGGGCCCATTCTCAGGGCTTAGAATGATGTTGACAGCAGGTGCTGGCCAGCTTTTCATATGGGTCAGGCCTGCAGAAGTTAAGCACATTTCCAGCAGTATTCCCAGCCCAGGGCAGGTGCTGTGTCCTAGATCTAAAGAGAAGCTCCCCTCCAGCCCTCATCCAGTCAGGCCTCTGGGCCAGCACTAGGGTCTTAGAACGGAAGAACCATGAGTCTGTCCTGGGTGTCACCTGGAGCCTAGCCCCTTGCCTGTGGATGGTTGTCCAGAGGTTTACCATGCTGGAGAGTTCTCACCCAGGGACAAGCAGTGGGTGTCCTGACCACTATGGTTCCAAGAACAGGAAGCCAGTCACACATGTAAGGGTGTGGTGGAGTTGAATTGTTCCCATGAAGTATACATGAAATCCTAACCCAGTGGTTGTGAAGGGCAAATGTGACCTTATTTGGGGAAGGAGCCTCTCTGATCTTGCAGGTTATGCTAAGGGCTTATAAGGAGAGAGATGTGGAGACACATGGATGTGTTATGTAGGAAGATAGCCAGATAAGATGGAGCGGAGACTGGGGGATGCAGCTGAACCAAGGCCAGTGTGCGTGGGTAGCAGTGCAAAACACTTGGTCAGGCCTGGGTGACCCCAGAGCCCATCTGACTTGGGGTTTCTGGCTACCCACACCATGACATGAAGTGTCTGCTGTGTTGAACTCCATCCCCAGTCTTAGTTATTTATATGGCAGCCCCGGAAAGTGGAAAGTGTCTGGGGCAGCAAGTGGCTGACCTGACCCCTCCTAGCCCAGTAGCCTGGCCTCTCCACTGCCACTTTCATCCCCTCAGCCTTAAAAAGAGCAACCTCCAGCAACTTCTAATCCTCACTGTCCAGCCTCAAGCCTCCAGTCCTCGACTTCCAACCTTCCACCTTCTATCCCCAACCACCAACCTCTATCTTGTAACCTCGACCAACCATCAACTTCCTGGAACCCTTAGCCTCCAACCTTTAACCTCCAGTCTCCAAATTCTCCAGTCATGGGCCTCCAACCTTAACCTTCAATCTTGAATCTCCAGGGGTCTTAAAGCTACTTCTTTTACTTAAAATATTTTTTAAATGTTTTTAAAAGGTGGGCATGGTGGTGCACGCCTTTAACCCCACCACTCGGGAGGCAGAGGTAGACGGATCTCTGTGAGTTCGAGGCCAGGCTGATCTACAAAGCAAGACCATCCTGGTCTACAGAATGAGTTCCAGGACAGCCAACGCTATACAGAGAAACTCTGTCTTGAAAATCCAATATATATGGAAGAAACTGGGATTGGAGAGATGGCCCAGTGGTTTAGAATACTGGAGGACCCAGGTTGGAGGCCCAGCATATACATGATGGTTTACGGACATCTGCAACTCTAGTTCCAGTAGATCTGACCCCTCATCTAACCTTCTTGGGTATGAGGCACACATATGGTACACATACATACAGGTAGGCAAAAACCCTTAAAAAAATAGGCAGAAAATTTGGAATTGATGTCATTAAAAGAGAACATATCTCTGAGGGTATTTCCAGAAAGGTTTAGCTGAGCAGGTGAAACTGACCCTTAACGTGTGTGGTACCATCCCTTGGGCTGGAGTCTCAGACTGAATAAAAGAGAGACAAGGAACCAAGCGGCAGCATTCACCCTCTGACTCTTTGCCACCCTGTGGCCCTGCTGCCACGCCTCCACCATCATGGATGCACCTCAAACCATGAGCCAGGACAAACGCTTCCTTTCTTAAGTTTTTTTTGGCAAGGTCTTGTCAAAACTGTGAGAAAGGTAACCAAGACAGTAAGGGACGCACCCAAGCTCAGCTAGGATTCAGGTGCAAGGCCAGGGGTCAGCATTGCAGATGGACAGGATCCTGACACAGGCTGTTCACTCCTTCCCTTTTCTGTATCAAGACCCTCTTCCATCAGCACCCTCTTCTCTAGGTGCTGAGTACCCCATCCCTGGGCCAGGCCATGGTGGAGGTGACCCCAGTAAGGCTTAATTGGGTCAGGCTCTTCTGAGCCTTCTTCTCAGCCAGACCTTGACCTTGGCCATCCATGGTCCTGTCCTGCTGCGACTCTTCCACTTCTGGTTTCTGGTCCCAGCCTCATTCCTAGCCCTTGACATCTTACACGGTGGCCCACCTTTAGCAAGAGTGTCTGTCTCTAAGGCAGGCCTTGCCTCCAGTGTCCAATCCATCTGCAGCTTCCCCTCTCTCACTCTGCTCCAAACATCTATTACTTTTCTGCATTGGAGTGGAGCTCAGTCCTACCACACTCCCCTCTCTGCTGCAGGAGCTTGAACAAAATTACTCTTACTATTTTTACCAAAAATCCAGTGCAACTCTTTCCCCTTGCACAGCGGAGGTTATATATCTTGGACAGTGACTTGCGGGCCAGAAGACGAGCATTTTTAAGCACTTTGCAAAATTGCTCTAGCCTATGCTCTTACTGTCCGTTCTTCCTGCGGCCTTCTTCTAGCCTGGCTCCTGGGCACTCAGGAGTCGTGAGATTCTGAGGCCAGCCCTCCCCTCCTCTACATCATCACCCCCACACACCAGCCTGCTCCCTCTGGCCCTCCAGCAGGCTTCAGAAGGAACCACCTCCACTTCTTTAATTATAGCCTCCACCGTGCCCTGGATTGCTGTGGTCTGCTATTTTTACTTTCGAACCAAGAGAGGTTTTTGTCTCTTTCCTACCTCAGGTGCAAGGACACATGCTGGGCAGATGTCACTCCTCAAATCTGAGGTCATCGTCAGAGGCTGCCCCACTTCTCCAGGCAGATATGCCCAGGATGAGGCTGTCAGGAGTTGGCAGCCTGGAGGGCCTTTGCCTGAAAACTGTGTGTTTAGATGGGAATATCAGCACCTTTGTTTTAATCTGTTATGGTCACACTTTTTAATGGGTATCGATGATCCCGAAGCCATGACTTTGTGCATAGGGATGTTACAGATATGTCTCCCTAGTTACATGTGGCAAATGCATTCCAATATGTCATTCTTGGAAGCTACAATGTACTCTACCGGGTACCACACCAACAAGATTTTAGCCTCTCCTCTGCTGCAGAGCTGGTAAAAGAGTGTCTCAGGGTCATTGATGACACCACTGAAGGCAACATTTAATCTTGGTTTAGTTCAAGTGGCTTATGTTAGACCAGAGGCTGCTGAAGTTACTCCCATTTGCAGCTCTCTGTCTCCATCCTCAAGGTTGATTCTGGGGTTCCTGTTGATAATCCCACCTGATCTGTAAACAGATTCCCCAGGTGCCTGGATGTCAGGGAATGTTCTTTATTCCCCAAGGAAGTTCATAGACCAGGTGACCAGACTTGGGATTATCAGAGGGTAGCACATTCTGCACCCAGATACTGAGACATCACAACCAGATATCCCCTTCCACCTTATCCCCTGTGTCTCATTCTTTCCTTGGAATTTCCTCCCTTCTTCCTGCTGCCCAGGAATCAGGGACAGCTGGCTGCAGGCTTGTGCCATGGAACCCTCCCCCTTCCTCGGAGACTTCTAAGAGACCCCCCCCCCACACACACACACACGCACACTGCTTCCTGGTTCTGAATTCTCATTAGAGTTCCCACCACGCTGCTGAATGCTTTCCTATATGGCCACGGCACTAACTCCATCCATTGTCTGCTTCAGTGTCTCCCTTGAATCACAAAGCCAAGAATTTTCAGTTTTATTTGTAACCCCAAATATTCCATGTTAAAATTACCACAGATAGAAAGAAAGTCAAGGATGGCTGTAGTTGTTTTTTTTCTCTTTGCTCCTTGGGAGGCCTGCCACTGAGCTCCCAAATAACCACATGGAAATTTATTCTTTCTTATGAACTCCCAGCTTTAGCTTGGCTTGTTTCTAGCCACCTTTTCTTAAATTATCCTGTCTACCTTTTGCCTCTGGGCTTTTACCTTTCACTATTCTATATACTTTTTTTTTTTACTTCTTACTCCATGGCTGGCTGTATAGCTGCCTGGCTCCTGATGTCCTCTTCTTTTTTTTCTCCCCCATCTTCTCTTCCCAGATTTCTCCTCCTATTTATTCTCTCTGCCTGCCGCCCCCCCCCCCCGTCCTTTCTCCTGCCTTGCTATTGGCCATTCAACTCTTTATTAGACCAATTAGGTGTTTTAGACAGGCAAAATAACACAACTTCACAGAGTTAAACAAATGCAACACATCTTTGCATCATTAAACAAATGTTCCACAGTGTAAACAAATGTAACACATCTTCTACTAATATTCCACAACAACAGGGCCTTCCTTGGTCACCAAAACAAGCTAGAATCCCATAGTGTGCCTGTGCTGTGTGTCTTCTGTCCTTCACACTGAGGGATCCTGATCCCATGGGCTGTTCCTGATCACACAGCCTTTTGAGTTTTGTAGATATTTTCCATGAATTGGTGCCTGTGCCATGATGATAAATGGCCCCTTCCCTTCCCTGAGACTCCTGTGCCCCATCACCCCTCCATCTCTCCTTCCCTTCTATCCGCCCCTCCAGCTTCCTGGACTGGCTTCCGGCCTCTAGAGATCGGCTTGCATTTTCAGTAGTTTGAGTCTGTGGCTCCCTTCAGTCATGATGCTGCTGTGACTCACAGTGTTGTGCTGCCCATCATGAGTTGGTCCTGCTTCATGAAGAGCAGGGGTCTGTGGGTGGGCAGATCAGTTGTAGATAGTCATTGGAGCTGTTCACATGTTTTGACTAGCATGAGAAAGCTAGCATGAGCTGGATTGTGAGGCTTTCCGTGGACACAGATTCCATAGTTCTGGGTGAATGTGTCTGAGTGGAAGAGTGTGGGCTTCTGGAAGTTTCCCAGCAATTTCCAATCTGCTGTAGTGTGTGCCTCTCAAGAGCAGAATTGGAGGCCTCTGGGTTGTCCACATCTGCATGGCTGCTTGGTCTGGTTGGGGAATCTAACAGACTACTTAGAAAAGCCTGTTCAATGCGACTATTATTATTATTATTATTATTATTTTTTTTTTTTTTAGCTCTGTGTGTGTTGGGGGGGGGGCATGTGCATGTGTCACAGTATCCATGTGGAGGTTAGAAGCCAGCCTTGGGTGTTGGTCCTTGCCTTCCTCCCTGCTTGAGGCAAGGTCTGCTTGGCCGTTGGCTGCTGTGCACACCAGGCTAGCTGGCCCATGAGCTTCCAGGGATTCTCCTGTCTCTACCTCCCACCTCGAAGTAAGAGCACTGGGATTACAGATGCATATGATCATACCCAGCTGTATGGATCTGAGATCCAAACTTAGATGCCCGTGCTTATCGAACCAGCCAGAATATAGCTGTCTGATGAGTGTTCAGTGATGTCCGCCGTGTTCATAATGTGCATTTTTGTGATATTGAGTATCTTTACCTGTAAAGGGATCAGTATCAACTCAGGACCCCAAGACCAAGTTCTTAGCGCAAAGGAGATTTATTTGCCCCAGAAGGACAGAGGGAAGGAAACAAGAGACAAAGACAGGAGACAGAGGATGAGGGAGAAGGAGAAGGGTACAAGGGAGAGGGGGCAGGGGTACTTGTCCCCGAGGGACAAAGAACTGCTTCTGGATAGAGAGGAAACAGACATGGCCCCTAGGATAAAAGTAAAGGGGGAAACCCTATGTTAGGATGAGGTGTTTAATTTTAATTGGGCAGGTTAATTAGGTGAGCCAAAGGGAGCTTTTAACTGCTGGACTTCAGTACTTTGATAGTAGTCAGCCTCAGGAGGAGGAAGTGGCCAAATAAGGGAACAGACCTTGGTGGCAGCTTTAGGAATTTAATCTAAAGGTTTTTAGCAAGGCAGAGGGAATGGGGGAGAAAGGCGAGGCCTGCCAGAGCCATGTGTGCCATGCTCCAGCTGGCCAGAGTTGCTTCAGCTTGCACATTTTTCATGTGGATAGCTTGCTTGGGAAGCTGTTCAAATCCTTTGCCCATTATTTCATTGGCTGTTGGCTGGCGTGCAATGTGTCTCTGAGATTTCTGTATCCAGTGGGAGTTCTTATTAGGCACATGATTTTAAACTGTTGTCTGCCAGGGGTTTGTTGGTGGTCATTCTCTCTGTCTCTCTCCTCTCACTTGTGTGTGTGTGTGTGTGTGTGTGTGTGTGTGTGTGTGTGTGTGCACGTGCAGGTGCCTTTGGAGACCAGAAGAGGGCACCATATCCCCTGGAGCACACACAGACTCTCTCCTGGCCACCCTCTTGCACACTGCTCTCTCCCTGGTATAGACTCTATGGCCCTGGCATCTCCAGTATCTTGGGATTTCCCTTGCAACTTAGACTTCACCTTCTCAGCTTCACACACAGCTACTCAGGGCATCTCTGCAGGGACTCTGACCCTGCTACACATTGCTTGTCCTCAGTTACTGTCCATGCCTCTCTCAATCCTGCATCCTCTATGTCTTTGAAACCAGTACCACCTGGACTGCCACATTCTGCTGCCAGCTCAAGGTACTATAACTGCATTACCTTCTGCATACTGACCCAGGGAGATACCTGGGGACAGGCAGAGACATGCTTCGGGTTAGGCTTTCCCCTGATTCTTCACAGATGGAGCCTCTGAGAAGTAGAGTTCTGCCTTCTATTCTGTTCCAGTGCTGTGTGTGAGGTGCTCTTCAGTGGTGCTGGGCCCTTTGTCAATCACAACTGCTTTTCTACATCAGCCTGGGCTCTCATGTCCTGAAATGTGTTCTGCTAAACGAAGTGGCCCATCATCTCTCAGTTTAGCTTCACTCAGGTTCTTATGACATAGGCAGAATGAAGCCAGGTTCTTGGCCACAATTTCACATGAATGGCCTTAGCTGCATTCCTGATAGTCCTTGCTCCCCTCCAAAACTTCATGAGCTGGGTCCGCACTGTCCACGTTTTCCTCATCTTTCAGATGAACCTAGGGCAATGTTTAGTCTAGGGATGACTTTCCTGACCCCAGAGACCTCCTCCTGTGTTTGCAACTGGTGCCCTGTAGCTTATGGACCTCTTCTCTGGCTGAGGGGATCAGCCTCATGTCCTCACTTTGCTCCCAGTGTTTGGCTTCTCCTTGGACCCAGTATCCTGAGCACACATCCCTGCTGACTGACTGCTGATTCAGGGGTGCACATGGGGAGGCCAGAGCAGGACTTCCAGTGTCTTCCTCTGTTGCTCTCACTCAACCTAGAGCTTGGACATTTTTGGTCAAGCTGGAGGCCAACAAGCCCCAGCAATCCTTCCATCTTGTTTCACTCCCGTGAACCCTGAGCTTACAGATGTGCACGGTCCTCCCTGGCATCTCCCCTGGGTGCTGAGGGTCTGAACTGAGGTCCTCACACTTGTGTGTGTTGAGTTCTTACTTGCCAAGCCACTCCCAGCCCCCACTGCCTCCTTGGTGATCTGTTTCAGGGGCTCCAGCTGCGTAGTCCTCCCTGGACCCTCCGCTGCTTCCTGCACTTTGGAGGGGAGATGCAGGAATCCCCTCGCTTCAATGCAACTTGAAGATTTTCTCCAGGCAGAAAGTAGAGCTTTGGTCCCGCCTCCCCTTCTGCGTGAGTGCTTTTTATCCAATGTCCAGGCCATTGCTAGCTCGGTTTTGTCCAGTTTTTTTTTTTTTCTTCTCTTATTTTCCATGTTCTTTAAAGTTGTCTCAGGAGGGAGAGACTTTGTCTGGTACAGCTCTATCTTGGCTGGATGCTGCTTTATTTATTTTTTCTTCAACCAATAAAAGTTTTACTAGAAATGTTTATTCAACAAATATTTATTTTCACAACGTCAACATGCCTAGTCCTGCCTTGGGCATAGGGAGGCGGGGCTGTAAAGACAGACAGGACCCCAGCCCTCTGAGGTGAGCCAGACAGTAAGTGAACCTCACAATTAGCTATTTAATTACGATGGCAATAAGGAAGGGTTATAAAAACTGACAGCATCCGAGCAAACGTGGCAAAGTTGACCTGATTATTTATGAAAGGTTTGTTTTGGAAAATAGACTGTAATGAGTTCATTTGCAGGATGAGGCAGAGAGATTCTCCTGGAAGCCCCAGGAGAGAGGTGAGAGGAACCCTGGCTGAAGGCAGTAGTGAGCAGATCCCCACAGGGGGTGCTGTCCTACTGACTGGTAGCTAGCTCTGCCTGGCAGCCTGCCAGATGTCCATCCAGCACATGTGTGCTCACAGGTGGAGCCTGGGGAAGCCGCTGGGTGGAGGCCCCTACGCATCTCCCTGCAGCTGGCCATTCACCTGCTCACCCCCCCCCCTTTTTTTTCATCCTTCTTTTCGAATAACCCAATGCTGAAAATACAAATGTAAAACAGCGCTTGGGGGTCCAGCCTGCCCAACTCCTTCCTTTCAGGTAGAGAAATTAGGGGTCAGTGATGGGGGAGAATATCAACCAAGACCCCACAGGGAGATGAGGCTGGAGTTAGACTCCCTGTCTGTTGAGGCATCATGCCTACCTGAAAGTGGAGCTGGCCCCTGTCTGGTGCTGCTGCAGTGGCTGGGCTGGAGCAGACTCAGTGCTGTGCATATTAGCAGCCCCTCCTCTCCAGCACCACTGATCTCATCTGAGCTGTCTTGCAAGGGTCGTCCCACCGACGCCCACCGGCAGAGCCCATTGCATTTATTATTCATACCAAAGAGGGTTTCGAGGCAGCTGGCACACACTGACTGGGAAGCACATTATTGTTTCATTAAAGATTGATCACACATGCAGCTGGTCATTTAAATAATGGCTCTGCTGACACCGTTAATTGAATGATAAACGATTCCACCCTTGCCCCTCTAAGTCAATACCAGCGCCGCTCCAGAAGAACACAGCCTGTTCTCCAGCAGTGGGGCTAGGGAGAGGCCAGGGGTGGGGCAGGTCTTTCAGGTTTCACACAAGGTGGGTTTGGGGGTCACAGAGGCCAGGCTGGGGCATTTCAGGCTGCCCGGGTGTTCAAGAACCCATGCACAGCTGCCAAGAGCTCAGCCGATGTTAGACTTCTCCACTAGGAACTTGATTTAATTTAATAAGACAGATACTGTGTGTGGTTTAATGCCACTTCATTACAGAAGCAGACTGAAGGAGGCTTGGGGTGTTAGACAGCACACTGGGCATCATGGACCAGTGTCGTCCTTCTGGAGTGCATGGCCACCACAAGCTGCTGGGACAGAGAGAGGCATCAGGGAACATGATCATGTATCACTCATTCATTAATTCATCGACTCATTCACCACTCATTTATTCATTCACCCATTCCGTTTATTGAGCCATCCACTCATTCATTCATTTACCCATTCCATTCATTGAGCTAGCCACTCACTCATTCATTCATTCACCCATTCCATTCATTGAGCCATCCACTCATTCTGCTTTCGTTTACTCATTGACCTACTCATTCACCATCACTTGTTCATTCATTGTCTTAGTGTTTCTATTGCTGTGATAAAACACCATGACCAAAGGCAACTTGGGGAGGAAAGGGTTTAATTTCAGCTTGCAGTTCCACAGCACAGTCCATCACGGAAAGAAGTCAGGGCAGGAACTCGAACAGGGCAGGAACCTGGAGGCAGGGGCACATGCAGAGGCCATGGAAAGTGCTGTTTACTGGCTTTCTCCTCATGACTGCTTGCTCAGTCTGCTGTGTAGCACCCAGGATCACCAAACCAGGGCTGACGTTGCCCACTGTGAGCTAGACCCGCTCATATCAATCATCTATCAAGAAAATGAGCTGCAGGTTTGCCCACCGACCAGTCCGGTGGGAGCGCTTTCTTAGATGAGTTCCTTCTTCCCAAAGGACTCTAGCTTGTATCAAGTTGACATAAAATCAGCCAGCACATTCATCTACTCATTCCATTCACTCACTCATTTGTTCAGTCATGTATTCACACATCTGTTCATTCACTCATTTGTGCAGCCATTAACTCATTCATTGATTCATTCATTTATCCAGATCTCCCTGTCCTAGGTCTCATGTTGTGAATGAGAAAGTGTGACACACCCCTCCTCTTCCAAAACTGTTAGTTAAGAGGGAAAGGAGGACAATTAGACAACTGATCAAGGAGACCTGGGCTGACTAGGGGACACCTCAGGTATCTGTGTGTGATTCCTGGGAAGGCAAAGCCCCAACTGAATAGCACAGGATAAGGATAAGCATTTCTGTGAGGAGAGTAGTCAGCACTGACCTCCAGGTGCACAGAGTCCATCTTGGCTGCCAAGCCTTTCCTCCCTTTGAGGACAAGAGCTGGAGAGGGGAGTCACCCAAGCAAAGCAGGTTTGAGTCCCAGAGATTACAAGTCTCAGGTGTGGTTTGTGTCCAGGCAGGGCTTCAGATGGATGGCAGAGAAGCTGGATCAGGAAGGCAGCCTCCAGAACCCAGGGCTCAGATGCTGACCACCATGGGGTCTAGTGGAGCCATAGTCGTGGGTCTGGGCTGCTTGGGCCATTTGAAGGAAGTCAGCATGACTGACATTCTTGTTGCTCACTTCTGTGCAGGCTTCTTGGAGGAGGTGGTCTTCCTGTGGGCTACACAGTGGGCCTGTTCCAAGGACAGAAGCATGCCTGAGGCTCCCCTCCCCCTCCTCCCCCTGATGATGTGTTCTGGTGGGGATTTCCACTGAGTTACATCTCATGCCAGGCTATCTTTTCTTCCCTCATCCTGCCCATCCTATGCCAGGTTTTCCTCCTATTTACACTTCTTCATGGGCCCATTTGGCTTTTCCAGCTGAGAAGCCAGATGAGCCCTTATACTGGCCTCTCTCCTGCCCAGTTGAACCTGGACCTGTCTGGCCCAGACTGATGGCACCTGATGCATGGCCATCCTTCTCTATCCTCACAGAGGCTCAAGGCAGCACTGGGCTGTTACATCGGAAGGGCCAAGATCCTGACAGCATGTTTGTGTGGCTCTGGAAGGGACCTTTATGGTCTTCCTTCCTGGAAAACCCTGCCTGCTCATTATGTTCATGGCATGGAAGATGGTTAGTGGGTGGGGGTGGTCCCCATTCTGGACACTGTGTGTAGGATTCTGTTTGGCTTGAGGTCACACCTGCAAATACAGTGATGGATACCGGGGGCTCAGTGTCAACGTGGGTGGTGACAGTGGGGCTGTGGGGCTCTGCTCCTGCATTAAGGATGAGGCTTGTCCCCTAGCCTTTGGGCATGGGAAGAGGTAGGATGATTGAAATTCAGACTTCATCATTTTGCCTTTAATCACGGCAAAATGGACCATTAAATAGCCAACAATTGCCTTTTGGAAGCATACCTTAAGGTAGACTAAGGGACTGTGCATATAATAGAGAATTGTCCTAATTATGTCTGCTTTTTGGTGGTGGTGGGGGAAACCAGGATTTAGCTCTACGGAAAATTAAAATATCGAGAAAGCAGCTATGGAAAAGACGAGTTCGCCTCTTCAGCAGCCCTTCCTCCCATGATTAATCAGATGATGGGCTAATCCAAGCGGCAGGTTTTGCTGAGGCTGCGTTTTGGGGCTTCACTGAGAGAGCAGGGGTGAAGTGTAGCTGAGCTGCAGGCGCTGGGGCCGTCAGCCGCATCCTCCACTTCTGAGCTGGGGGGCAACTCCTGGCTGCCTTCACTTTCACTAATTCTTTTCCCCAGGCTAGGGGGCCTTCAGGGGAAATCGCAGGGGTGGGGGTGGCACTGTAACAGTGTAAAGGACTCTCACCGCCCCTGAACGCCAGCTGTGCTTTCTCCAGGCAGGATCCACACGGGGGTCAAGACCATTCCTTCAAGGTCAAGCTGCAGAGTGGGCTCCGCGGAACAGCATTTGAATTTGTTTCAGACATTGAGTGAGTGTAGCAGGGAACTGAAGCTGTGTTAGGGTGAGAGAGTGCTCCACTCATCCACCCCAGGGCTCCTCTTGGGCATTCTGCTGCTGTTTTCACCTTTGGGTACCCCTGGGGCTGGAACCCTGAGCATCAGTATCTGGATCTCCAGAAGGCTGGACAACTGGGTCTTTGTGCAGTTTGTTGTTGGTGGCTGTTCTCAACCTGGGCTCACACACGTGAGCAGCTTCTTGCCAGCAAGCATGTAGACCATTTAAAACATACTTTAAAAAGACCTCTATGAAGTCCTTCTATGGACAGAACTATCCAGGATCTGCAGGACTCTTAGTGGCTATTCCTAGGCTTTCCACACAGGGAGGAAAAAGATCCTCATATATATGAAAGGAGGGCTCAGGACCATAAGGAGTGACTAACTTGGATTTCTGGTGTAAATGTCATGTAGCTCTGTACAGACACCATCCTACTTATGGCTGTGGCTGGTGAATGCAGGTGAGCCTTGATGGCCTCTGTTTTAGTTAGGGTTTCTGTTGCCGTGAAGAGACACCATGATTACAGCAACTCTGAGAAAGGAAAACATTTAATTGAGTGGCTTACAGTTCAGATGTTCAGTCCACTACCATTACGGTTGGACATGGTGGCATGTGGGCAGATATGGAGCTGGAGAAGGAGCTGAGAGTTTTACAACTTGATATGCAGGCAACAGGAGATGGTCTGAGACACTGGATGTGACTAAAGCATATATGAGACCTCAAAGCCAGCCTCCACAGTGACACACTTCCTCCAACAAGGCCACACCTTGTTTTTCTGTCTGCTTAGTGGCTGCACCTGAATCTACTGATATTTTAACTACTGTCTGTACCCTGTAACCTGCAGTCAGCACTGTGCTGCCTAGACCATGGCCTGGCAGGATTTCTGTTCTGCTGGCACTGGCTTGGCTGCATTTGTAGTCACCAAATGTTGTTGTTTTTTATCTAAGTTGTTCTATTTACCAATAAAGACTCGGGAGTCAGATGTTGGGGTGAAAACCTGCTAGATCAGAGAAGCTGAGAAGCAACCAGCTGACCTTTTTTTTTCCAGTTAGAGACCCAGCAAGAGAGAGCTTCTTCACACAGTCCTACACCAAAAAGACTACAAATCTCTAAGTCCCTCCCTACACCTTCCTGTGTCTCTCTATCCATATTGTAGGGTCTACAATACTCTCTATGGCTGATTCTTGTCAGGTAGTCACTGGCTCTGCCCCCTGACTCAAGGTTAATTTTATTAACACAGTCTCAGTGTTTCATAGTGCCATCAAATTCCTTGCAACTATACCTACTCCTACAAAACCATACCTCCTGATAGTGCCACTCCCTTTGGGGACCATTTTCTTTCAAACCAACACAGCCTCCATACTGCTGTGTTCCCTCCTACTTCTGACAGGAGCTAGACATATACAAGCCTGAAGGTGCCTCCCACCAGCTCTCTTCCAATGAGAGAAACAGACCTTGGCTTTAGCCACTGGCCACTAGGCATCAACTCAACCATCACGTGCCTGTGAGCAGCATTAACAGACCAGGATTCCCTCAGAAGCAGGAGGCTTCCGGGTCCATCAGTCCTGTTCCATCTTCCAGGGTCATTTGTTAGTTAGGCCTTCTTATCAAGCATCCATTTCTGTTCTACAGCTTTGGAAATGGATTCTGCATCCAGTGAGGAAAGAGAAGCTGGAGCTTCTGGGGAAGGGTAGCCAGCACCACCCAGCAGTGGCCTCTGGACTTGGCCATCTCCGTGCATTTCCTCTCCACTCATAGTAGGGACTTTTATGTCCTTACTGATTGAGCCAGGCGTCCTTTGTGTCACTCTTGCTTCTGAGGATGTTCTGGTCTAAAACAGACTAGTTGGAGCCAGCAAGATGGCTCAGAGGCTAACATCACTTGATGTCAACTAATCTCACCACCTGAGCTGGATACCTGAGATCCACACATCCGGGGAAGAAAACTCCTGCAAGTTGTACTGTGACCTCCACACTGTGTTGCGGCACAAGCCCCACCCCTAACACACACACATACTGTCTCTCTTTCTTTCTCTCTCCCTCCCTGTCTCTCTAAATATAAAAAATAATTTAAAGCAGAATATCCACGGAGCTACTCTCTGCCAACTCCTACCTGTAACTGTGAGTGCTCTGGGTTTACGTTGCTGAATACTGTCAACGCTACGATGCTATGGCACAGCCACTCTTGATCTGGCCTCAGTGCTCTCCTCTAGCCACCGACTCCTGGAGGGTGACCTTCATCCGATCAGTTCAGACCCAGCAGGTACGGAGCGACATATGAGTGAAGCGAGCCGGGCCCAGGGAAAGGAGCGTTGTGTAGAACTGGAGCCTCTGAATCCATATACTGGAAACTGCCCCAGTACCTTAGAAGGTGACTTTCAGAAACAGGGTGAGGTGGCAGCTAGCATGACATTCCAGACTCCTTGCAGAAAGGGGACAGTTGGAGCCATCGGATGTAGGGGGATCCTGTAAGGATGCAGGGAAGAGAGGGCATCTGTACACCTAGGAAAGAAGTGGAGACATTAAAAACTGACGACTCCAGGCGCCAGCCAGTCTGACTGCCTCACTGTGGTGGCTGGGCAGCCATGAGAGGTTCAGTGAGCTGGACCTATGGTTATATCCCTGTGGAGCTAGGAAACTCTGAGGGTCCCAAGAGGTTCCTGCTAATGTCCAGTACCCTCTGGCTGCAGCTGCCTCCCCCAGGTGACCCCAGCCTGTGTACTTTGCTGTCTCTCCAGTACCCTCCAGAGATTCCTACGTCCTTCCTGAATTCCCACTGTGCTGTGCTGCCCTCATTAGCTGCTCTGGATCCCATTCTTAGGCGTTTTATTCCCACTTGCTGACATGGCATCATGCCGCACCTCATTGTATCTATCAAGCCCTGGAAACCCAGTGGGTTCCTCCAGTGGGAAGAGCAGCAGAAACTCACTCATTTTAATCCCAGGCAACGGGGCTGGTGGGGAGAAGCGGGAATCATGCCCCCATGACAAACCATAGGAAAACAAGATGCCAACAAGGCAGCAGGTGTCTGCACGTGTTGGGTGCCTATGAGTGGGGCATAAACAATTTCACTGCCAGGGCCATCTGGCTCTGGGGCCTTACTGTCACGCTTGGGATTTTCAGAGACTGGGTTGAATCTGGAAACAGCCACTTTCTGAATGATCAAGGTAAGTGACTTAACCCCTCTGGGCCTCAGTTTCCCCATCTGAGACTATATACACCTCAGATGCTGAAAAGCCAGCAGGGTGCTAGCTGACTGACATCACCATGTGCTGGTGGTAGCTCCTCGGCATGAGCCTACGACACAGAGGAAGGTGAGGGTAGGTGGAAAGGGCTGTGTGGAACTCCAGCTCCAGGGCAGCCTTCCAACTTCACACCATTCCACAGTGCCAGTGAGAGTCCTTAGTCTCACGGCTGGTAACAGTAACCCCACAGCCTAGATGCAGGGGACTGTAACAGCTTCCCAGAGATGGGGCACAGCAGGCATGGGTATGCACGTGTGCAGGAGACACCTTTTTCCTGGCATATACTATCAGCTTATGCTGACAGTCACCTGTGTCTGAGCATGCCCGAATGGTTTCTTTACGAGAAAGCATTTGCTTTTGTGACCTTTAAAAAGCCCAATTAAAGTTTATATAGTGCTGGAAGGGAGAGTTTACATCCCAGTTACTATGAACTCTGCATGCTACATTATTCTGGTGAAGGAGGCTCCTCCTTCCCACTGTCACCTCAGGGGCTAGCCTGGGTTTCAGGGAAGGGATCTTTGCTGGAGATGGACACAAGGATGAGAGACAGGGGTTGACCGGTGTCATTCTCTGTGTCGTCTGTGGTACGGTAGCCTGCATCCAGCCAGGTATGTAAAGCTGCCCTAGTTGGTGCTGACCACTGCCCCACCATGGACAGTACTTCGGAGTCACCAGCCCTGCTGGCTTCATGAGTAGGACACGCTCATACACAGGGGTCTCCAGAGCCACCTTAATGTGACTGATGTTGAATTCAAACAGGTCTATCCCCTCTCTGAGAGGTGTGTGCAAACACCCAGAAGCATCATAGATGTCCATGTCCTTTGAGGTGCTGGCTATAGCTAGAGGACACCGTGAGATGGATGAGGTCCTTGGTGTTGAGTCCCCAGAGAGGCAGAGGTCAGACCCAAGTGGTGTCCCGGGGCATGAGCTTTCCTAGGATGGAGTAAGAGGGCTGGTGCCCATGTGTGCCAATACGCCCTAGGTGGAAGTGTTTCTTATGATGCTGGGTGGGAAATGTGAGCAAACAGGAAGCTGGGCAGCTCTAGGAGGGTTCAAAGACCTGTCTCGGAGAAGAGAAGCCGGGAGCTGTAGCCCTGGGTCCTGGTCACAGCTTGGCCGTCAGGCCGCACATGATTCACGGCACCTCCTACCTTCTTGGGAACAGGTTAGGAGGCAGGCCTGTCAGAGTGGCTGATGACTTTTTAGTACAAGGGGGACAGAGAGAGGGCAGAGGGCCATGTGATTCTCAGTGACAAGCTGAGAGCCTGATGGTCTCCTGCTCACCTCCCTGCTGAATACAGGCCCATCCTGATTCACATCTGCAGGAGCTCAGGGTCGTTCCTGACGGAAATGTGGTGACTTTGGGCTCATGCTGGACAAGCCACCCGACCTGTCATTTCCAGGGTCCCGACGTGTTGGGGATGTTGGCTGTGAGGTCTGGGGAGCTAGGTAGGGAGCTGGATCTGCAGAAGCATCCCCTTGCTGGCGGTCCCACCGGGAAGAGCAGGGCTTCCTCCACCCTTCACTCTGCCTCTCATCCAAGCCTGTCTGAAAGAAGCCCCAGGTGTAGCAGCCTGCCAGCCAGGCTGTCACAGCGCCTTCGGGAGAAAGGTCACCAAACCTCTGCTTGTTTGCAGGCTCTGTAGAAAGGGCCTAATTACTAATTAAAGCCTAGGCTTTCCAGGTTGGAATGCTAATCCTTCCCAGCTGTATGGCCTTAATTACACTTCCCTTCTGACACCCCAAGGAGCAGGGCTGGGACCGGGAGCGATGTGCCAGCTTTCCAGACTGTGGCCCCAGCCTGGGTGCCAACCTCCCTCCTGTCCCCAGATTCTTGAAGCAGAGCTGCTCTTGTCCCTTCTTTCCTGCTCTTCCCTGGAACACGTGCAGAGGTGGAGCTCCCAGGAGGCCAGAGCCTCTTCTTTTCTATTTGTTGTCACCTAAAGAAGTCGCTTGGGTCTAGAGCTGGCTCAGGCAGGCCCTGAAGCCATTTCCCAGCTGTCCCTTCCAGTGATTATGGTTCGGGCTGCCTCAGATTTGTATCTCTGTGGGTGCCTAGCTGGTGCCTAGACTCCATCTTTCCTAGCCACCTCTAAAGGCCTAGAAAATGAGTGTTCACATAACAAACAGGGGTGTCATGAATGGTGAAGGTTAAGGGCCTCACTCAGGGGTTTGACTATCAGAGAAAAAAAATCAGCTTATCAGCCAGCCCTGGATCCAGCCAGCCCTTTCTCCCCTGGATTGCTCTGTTCAGCCCCACATCTGGGTGGAGCAGATCCCTCCACTGCTGCCTCAGTGCATTCTGAGCATCCTACCTGCCCTTCTGTTTGTTCTGTTGGGCTCACACTCATACACCAGGAGCCACTCCTGGCCCCACTGCAGATCCTGGCAGACCCTCCCGGGACTCCACTCTCTGGAGCCTCACCACGATTTCATCCAGAACCTTTGTTACCAGCTGACCTGGGCTCAGCCTCTGTGATCGAGGGCAGCCATCCTTGTCTCCATGGACCATGGCTTCCCTCAGCAGGGCCTCCTTGCTGCTCCAGGGCCAGCAGGCTTGCAGTCAGCATTGGATTTACATTTGCCCAGTGAAAGGCTAGATGGACAAGGTGATGAATGGATGCTGCTATTGTAGAAGCCAGAGAGGATTAATGTGCTGGGGCTCAGGGTGTGCTAGGGCCCTCCAGCTGCACCACAGCAGTGGTGAACCCTCAGAGACAATCGGGCAGGGAAGGAGGTGGCTGCAGCTCAGATGCCTGCTTATCCAGCTCCAGGTGTCTGGGGCAGCCCATGGCTGGGGCTGTGCTCCACCATCCATCAACGGGGCCCCAGGGCACCTGCTGTCTCCTCCAGACACTCACTGAGGTGGAAAACTCTATTTCCTGAGTTGCAATGCTCAACAGCTCAAGTGCTTCAGGGGCAAGGAACTGGGTCACCAGGAAGGAGCCACGACATTGTGTGACTTCACGGAATCTGTTTCTATTCACCTTGAGTGCAGAGAGAAGTGATGAGTGCAGACTCCACCCAAGTCTTGAGTGGTGAACCAATCACTTTATTGGAATAACTTGCATGAACATGAGTGAGGGGTTTCTCACAGAATCATACAAGACATGAGCAGGCATAGCACCAAAAGTCCCATCCCAGCATGAGTGATGACCCATGAAACCCACATCCCCAGAGTCCCACCCCAGTCAACTTTCTACCTCCAATACATTCTAGCACCTGCTAAAACCATGTGCAGTTGGGTGGAATCAGAACCGACAGGAGAGTGGATGAGCGACTAGAACCTCTGGTGAGGACCTAATGACACACACCCATTCTAGGTGGGTCCTCACAGCCACTTCGATTTCAAGATGACAGTCATCACGCCATGCACAGGAGACAGTGTTCAGCACACATGGTCAGCTTGTGGACTTGCCAACTTCATGGAGGACATGAGACAGAACACCAGTCACAGCATGAGACTAATGTAACAGACAGGTCTGGGCTTTACCCCTCACTCAGATCTGAGAGTGTCAGTGAATGCACCAGCCAACACACACACACACACACACACACACACACACACACACACACACACACACACACACACTCTTCCTTCCTCTCTTCTGTTTCCCTACTGTTTAAGTGAAGTCACACTGACAGACTCCACCTTCTCTCATGCCCACTCCTTGGACACTCAGGCACATGCATGTATGTGCAGATATGTATACGTGTCTTAGTCTGCTTCCTATTGCTGGAATACACACTATGATCAAAAGCAGTGTGGGGAGGAAAGGGTTTATTTGGCTAACAAGTTACAGTCCATCATCAGGGAAAATGGAGGCAGCAACCTGGAGGCAGGAACTGAAGTAGAGACAAGGAAGGAGCATTGTTCACTGGCTTGCTCCTCATGGCTTGCTCAGCTTTCTTCTTTACACCATCCAATGCCCACGGACAGCATCACTAATGGGGGGAGCCCTCCACCAATGGGCAGAGCCCTCCTACATTAATCGTTAATCAAGAGAATGCTGCACAGGCTTGCCCACAGGTCAATCTGATGGAGGCATCTTCTCAACTGAGGTTCCTCTTCCCAGATGACTCTAGTACACACACACACACACACACACACACACACACACACACACACACACACACACACACACACACACGGCACTCAGTAATGAAAAGAGTGATTACTCATCTGGTCTAAATTTGTAATTCTATGTAGAGACCAAAGGCATCTGCAAAAGACCCTACCAGACATGTGCTGCAAAGTTTTATGTCAACTTGACGCAAGCAAAGTAATCTGAGAGGAGGGAGCCTCAGTTGAGAAAATGCCTCCATATGATTGGGCTGTAGGCAAGCTTGTAGGGTGTTTTTTAACTAGTGATTGATGGGGGAGGGTCCCGGGGAGGGTCCCGCCCCGCCCTTTGAGGGTGGTGCTGTCCCTGGGCTGGTGGTCCTGGGTTCTATAAGAAAGCAGGCTGAACAAGCCATGAGGAGAAGGCCAGTAAGCAGCCCCCCTCCATGGCCTCCAGTTTTTCAACCTGGTTTGAGTTCCTGCCCTGACTTCCTTTAGTGATGGACTATAATATGGAATTGTAAGCCAAATAAACCCTTTCCTTCCCAACTTGCTTTTGGTCGTGGTGTTTTACCACAGCAATAGTAACCCTGACTAAGACAAGACTATTGCTTTTTTCCCTGGTTCTTTGAAACTGTAAGGAGAGAAGAGCATTCCAGAGAATATTATTCTACCTTCTACATGGCACTGGGGAGACCCAGGGTTGCTGCACTCTGAGGTCCGTGATTTGCATCTCTTTTAGATGCAGGCCTTTCCTTGCAGCTGCAGGAGGTAGGTTGTATCTGTCTTGACCAATCTGAACCTCCCTTCAAAGCCTCCTCTCTTCCCGCCCAGACAACAGCCGCAACAGAGCAGCTACTGTGCATGGACCCACAGGCTGGCCACCTACAGGCTGGACCCTGGACAGCAGAGCCGAAGTACCTTCCTCACTCCACTGTATAGAGAGCTCACAGCTGGGGCTTCCAGGGGCCCTGAGTGAGTAGAGGAAGTCCACCCTGCAGGATCCACCAGTCAGCCCTGGAGCCCGAGGTGGGCATTGCCCATTACAGCTCAGCATCAGTTTCATTCACAATTTATCAGTGTGTGCACGTCTCCATTGTTGATGTTCTGTGAAGCCCCTGTGGTGTGAATCTAGGGATCTGTTTGAAGACCAAGTTGGCAGAGAATGTAAGTGCAGTGTACCAGTCATCTTCTTCTTCTTCCACACGGTGCCCCTCAAATGAGACCATGGTTATCACAGCTCTGGTATCTGCCGGGCTTGGCACAATAAAGATCTTGTGTTAGCCCCAGACTAGGGCTGCACAGAGGATGGAGAGGGAACACGAATTCTTCTTTCTTCTGCCCTGCCAGCTGCTTTCTCTCTTTTCCTAAACAAGACTCCTGGGCCCAGATTCCGGGACCCCCAAGCCATGGTACAGGGTCCTCCTAAAGGAAGTTCTCTGCCCACCCTCTCAGCCAGGGACGATCCAGGTCCCAACAACTAGTTCAGAAAGCTGCTTCCCCAGTGACTACACCAGACACAGCTCTGTGTTCCACGGGAAGAGGGCAGGGCTTCAGTCTATGTCCTCAGTCCCTCCTCTCCTCCTAGTCCCAGACACGTAACAGGAGCTCAATAAATATTCATTGAAGAAATGAAATTTGCAAGACATTTAATAGAAACACTGCTAGAGCCCGTGCTGTCCCCAGACTTCATTTCTCCCCCTTGATGGTTGTTAAACCAGAAAGTGTAGTATCGTTATCCCTCCATCACCCATCTGACAGTGTGCTCCTAAGGTTCCCAGCAGCTCCAAGTCCACATCGGCCTGTGTCTGTGTGTCCTTCCTAGCATTTGCATACTGCGATCCTGCAGCCTCTGGTCTTGCCCACTTTTGGCTGGGGGTTAGTTTGCCGGGGAAACTGGGGCACAGGAGACCTGGACTTGGTCTGTTAGCTGATGGATTCCCAGTCAGGTGGGAGGAAGTTGGTGGGCTTTGTTTGACATCCTGAAAAGGTCAGAGGAAGCAGAGGACCAGGCCTGCTCTCATGACCATTAGTATTACTTATCAACTAGACAGGATCTAGAGTCACCTAGGAGATGAGCCTCAGAGTCCACCCGTGAGGAATGATCCAGATTAGGGTTAACTGAGGTGGGAGGACCCACCTGAAAAGTGGCGACAGCATTCCCACTGGGCTTGGGTCCTGGACTGAATAGAAAAGGAAAAGGTCAGCTGAGCAGGCATTTGTCTACCTGCTTCCTGACTGAGGATACTGTGACCAACTGCCTCACGCTCCTGCCGCGGTGATGTCCCCACCATGGAGGGACTGTCACCTGGAACTGTGAGCTGAAACAAACCCTTTCCCTCTTAAGTGGCTTTTGTTAGAGTATTTTATCATAGCATCAGGAAAAAGAATTAATATAGGCCTGAAGGAGGCAGAGATGAGTCAATTCTGGGGCTCTTTCTTGGCAATTCTAGGGTTTGAGGAGAGTGGAGGAAAGCTCTGCAGCCGTGTGAAAACGGGCACCTTTTCTAGTGCCCACAGCTACCCCCGCCCACTGCAGAAAGAGGTCGATTCCCAGGTGAGACCAGGAGCCACACAAGAAGCCACACTGGTTCCCTCTGAGCCCAGACAGAGCAAAGAGACTCGAGAAAAAAATTAGGGATCCAGACAGTAAACAAAACCACCTCGGGTTACAGATGACAGTCTCCCTAAAATATTACTTACTAAATAACCCCTAGAACAAACAAGAGTGTTCATCAATACAGCTGGGCACAAAGTCAGTCTACAAGCATCCTTTGTGTTTCACTAAACGGGCATGGTGGCACATACCTTTGACCCCAGCCCAAGGGAAGCAGAAGCAGGAGGAGCTCTGGGAGCTCAAGGCCAGTTCAGGCCCCAGTCTACACAGTGAGTTCCAGGCCACCCGGGTCTATGCAGTGAGACTCTGCCTCAAAAAGGCCCAAACCAAAAACCAAACAAAAAAGATCCTAGATTGATTGTTTCCTCTCTATGCACCTGTAACACTCCAAAAGCAAAACTGAAAAGAAAAAAAAGTAATTCCATTATGTTAACATCACAAAGAACAAAATAATTAAGATGTCAGACTTGTAAAACAAAAATTCTAAAATACTGTTCACAGAGACGAAGGATGCTTTAGTTACAGAAAGATGTCCCCACATCTCCAAAAGGATAACTTAGAGTTTTTAAAGTGATAGTGTTCCCTCAATGTCTCCACAGATTCAGTGTCATATGACCCATCCCGCCGGCCAGGTTATTTGATGAGACCCGAGGAGGCACCTCCTGAAAGATCAATGGGGGCGAGAGAGAAAGGAGACCAGGCGCATAAAGGAAGACAAAGTCTGAGTTGCGTCAAGGTCTCATTTATTGCAAGGGGAATCGGGTTTATATATGCTAGGAGCTAGGAGAAGTAGATAGGGGTATGGAAAGTTACTAGGAAGAAGTTAGGGTAAGGTAGGGTTCAGGAAAAGGTCTCTTTGTTCCAGGGCCTGATGAACGGACCATACAGCAAACCATTATGTTTCAGGGAGTCGATCAAAAGGTACATACTGTGGTCTTGTTAAAAAATGGTTGCTATTGAAACCGTTAACGGAAGGTTGGGTACACAGCTTTTTCCCATGAGAATCAGTTAGGCTACTTGGCTCCTGACAGTCATACCTTTCAGAACCCTAGATGGAGTCCCTTTTTACTTTATGTTGAAATAAATAAACTGTGCCTGGCGTGATAGCTCGGCAGGTAAAGGTACCTGTTCTCAAGCCTCACGGCTTGATTTGATCTGGGGACCCACACGATGGAAGGAGAGAACCAACTCCTGAAAGCTGTCCCCTGACCTCCATATGCAAATCCTGGCATGCATGTGTATGTGTGTGCATCACACACACTAAATAAAATGTAATAATTATTTTTAAAAGAAATAGACAAACAGATTCTAGAGCTCATATGAATCTGAAGAACAGGAGCCAAGTTGGATGCTCACTCTATCGATTTCAAAGCCAGTGGCCAGGCTACGACAAGGACAGTGTGAACTGCATCTGGGCAGCACACGGGCGAGCAGAACGGAGACCGAGAGTCTGCAGATGTTCTCTCTGCTGTGAGGCACTAACTCTGAAACATGGAGCCCAGATCAATCCTCCCCGTTTCCATTGTTCCCGTGGGTACTGTGGCCACAGCAGCACATCAGTTCCTGATACACAGACGCTCACCTTTATGTTCAAATGTCTTCAGTTAGGAAGACAATGCCAGAGGGAAAATATTGCTCGGACAACTGAATATTAAGAAGTTATTCATATGTAAAAATTAAAATAGGGCCAGTGAGAGGGCTCAGTGGGCAAAGGTGCTTGCTGCCAACCCTGACAGCCTGAGTTCAATCCCCAGGGCACATGCAGTGGAAAGAGAGAACCGACTCCTAAAGACTGTCCTCTGACCTCCATGTGTAAGTCATGGCACAAGTGCGCGCGCACACACACACACACACACACACACACACACACACACACACACGCACATGCACACGCACACACACACACAATTAATAAATAAAATGTAATAAAACTTTAAAAAATTCAAAATGCATCACAACCCTGAGTGTGGGCCTGGGGTGAAATGTCAGTAGCACTTGCTATGTAAGTATGAGGAATCTCTGTATTTACATAAAAATCTAAGCATGGAGCCAACCCTGTTGGCGGAGATGTGGGTGAGCCAGCTCCGAAACTGTGAGCATGGAAGAGCTGTCCCCATTACTCATCTGTCTTGAGGCAGCATGGGCGGAGGAGAGATTGTCCCCACCCCACCCCACCCCCGTCCATCAGCACCTGAGGCAGGTGGGAGAGCTGGCCCTGGGGTCAGAGAGCTGCACCATGGAGAGTGGCCACTACACCTCTCCCAGGCAACACAGTAGAGCTGGCCCTGAAGGTGTAGGTGTGGGAAAACTGACCCTGAGGGTATGAAAGCTGGAGAAATGGCCCTGTCCCTTTCTCATGGCTGCAAGAGGTGAGCTAGCCAGAGTAATGCTGGAGAGTCTACCCTGGTGGCAAAGACTGGGGAGAGCTGGCAGGCTGACCAATCCTGCAATTCCCCAGGCCCAGAACCAGGCTTATGTGTTGGCCCACCCCAACAGCCACCCCATCTGTGATCTTCTGGAGCACGGGGTGGGAGTGGGGTGTCAGTCCTGGGGACCCAGGATTGCAGGATCTCCACAACACAGGGCAAACAAGATGTCCAGGAAGAGTCCCAGTGAGAGCCCAGCATCAATAATGAAGCAGAGACCAGGGGCCTCAAACCAGACCAACGATTCTTTTCGATAAATGCCTGCATGTAAAAATATATGGATAAAGGGATTTACAGTGTCACACTGCAGCTTCCATGATGAGATTTCCCCCTTCTTCCTTTTTTTCTTTTATTCTCCTCTTTTTCTCTTAAATTTTATTGTGGGATGGGGCGGGAGATGGGTGGGTTCAGGAGGCATGATACGAAAGACAGAAAGACACAAAGAATGAATGAATGAATGAGTGAATGAATGAATGAATAAATCAATATCCAGGCATGGTCACAAGTGCCTGCAACTCCAGTGCTGGGCATCAGGGTAGGGTAGAGACAGGAGGATCATGGGAACTTGGTAGCTCCCAGCCTGCCGTAAAAACATCAAGCTCCAGGCTTAATGAGAAACCCTGTTTCAAAGGAATAAGGTGGAAAGTGACGGAGCAGGACATCCAATGTCTGGGTCTCTGTGTATGCACAGTCATGTGCACAGACAGACAGACAGATGCAGAGAGAGAGAAAGAGGGAGGGAGAAGGAGAGAGAGTGGGAGAGGTGTAAGCGCTAAGACTACAGAAGTCTTAGGGAAACATAGACATCCATCGCCACAGCCTTGGGTTAGGCAACAGTTTCTTTGATGTGACATCAAAAGTGCAAGAAGCAAAATGAAATAAAAATAAAAACCCAAGATAAATTAGACTTCACAAAAGGAAAACCTTTTGTGTTTCAGCAATAAGAAAGTGAGGAGGCAGAGGACAGAGTGAAGAGGGCAGCTGCAAATCCACCAGCCGACGAGGGATGTGTACCCAGAAGATATAGGAAACTCTTTCTACTCAATAATTAACAGACAGATCAACCAAGGTTTTAAAGAGAAGAGAATTGAGTAGACACTTCTCCCGAGAAGACAGGCAAATGGCCAATAAGCGCATGAGAAAGTGTGCGATTGCATTAACACATCGGGGAGATGCAGAGCTGAACGATTGCAGGAAGCCGCCTTATGTCCACCAAGGTGGCTATGAGCATAAAGACAACCAAGACCTGGAAGGGAGACAGGGAGGGTGGGACCTTTGAAGATGCGTGGTGACAACATGAAATGGTAGACAGCTTGGCTGCTGACGGGAGCAGACACAGAATCACCATTCAGCCCAGCAGGCTTGTTCTTCACATGTATTGGTCATAACCCAGCCTGAGTGTCCATAGCCGTGTTACTTATCATAGCCAGGAAAGTAAAACCCACCCCTGTCCATCAACCAAGTCATCAGAAAAGCTGTCTATGCAGATGGTGGAATATCTGACCAGGAAAGCTATCTGTGCAGACAGTAGAATATCACCGACCACAAACAAATGAAATATTGTCACAAGTTGCAACATGGCTGAGTCTTGGAAGAGTTTTGCTAAGTGGAGTCACCAGTCTGTGCAAATGCTAGGAAGAGGCAGTCAGGACTCTGGGGTGGGGTGGTACCGGGAGTGCAGTTCTCAGTTGGAAGAGGATGAAGATGCTCTCAAATTAGACTGTGCTGATGGCTGCCTAGATCTAGAATATACAAAAATGCACTGAATTGTATATTTTAAATCAGTATAACTTATGAGATGTGAATTTTGGCTTAATAAAGCTATCAAAACAGTATCAAAGCCAAGAAACACTCTACACCTACCCATGGCCCACATCCCAAAGGCTCTGGGGTGGGGGTGTGAGCCTTGATGTGCCGGGCAAAGTAACTCCAGCTGCAGCATGCAGTAGCCCAGGCATGTGGCAGGCCTGTGGTAAGGCTTACTCTGCCCATTCCTCTTTATCTTAATATAATGTCCGAGCTGCATGAACACAGCCATCGGAGGCACTCCCATGACCTACTGATTGTAGAGTATTTCTGTCACTCTGGGAAGATCCCCGAAATTCTTTCCAAGTGCCCCACCCAAGCAGTTTGTTCATCCCTGATGTCCATCACCATGACTGAATACCTAGTCTTAGAGATCGTGAGATGGCTTCTGAGGGCTTTTGTGGTGTCTGGCTTCTCCCTAATGTGATTTTTTTTTTTAAAGATTCAGCCCCATTGTAAAACAATGATCTTTTTTGTGGCTGCATGGTATTGTATGACATGACCATATCATGATTTGTTGATCTGCTTTTCTGTGAATGGGCATGTGGATTTGGTGATAACAGACAAAAGCATGATACTATGTAGTTTCATGGATGGACATAGTTTGGCCTTTGTCTTGGGTAGAGACCAAGTGGCTAGGTGTCCAGTGTACCTCCTTGGTCATGAATGGCTATGGGCAGGGACTGTCTCTTACCATCTCTGCATTTCCAGTGCCCCAGTCCACAGCCAACACAGACAAGGGTCCACTCTAATGATTCAGTCATTCCGTGAGTGTCTTGGTGCCCAAGAGCATCGAGAGCTGATGGACGAGATAAATGCTGTCTGTGTTCCCAATGATCTCCTAGAAAGAGGATGGTAGCAGATGGGTGTACAGCCAGCACGCAGTCAACCCAAGGCTGTGTGTTGTGCCATGGTTAGACAGTGGTTACAGAGGGTGTCGAAGGCTGGACTCCACCATTACTCTCTCTGAGACTTTGTGGTCTCTCTCTGCATGCTGGCCTGGGACCCCAGGATCCGCAGAATTCCATCCCTGCCTTGGAGATCTGCTCCTTCACCTGTCTCAGGCCTGAAGAATCACATTAAGGGATGGTTTGTGTCACCTGTGACCTCAGGAGACGTTGGGGGATATGATGGCATATGAGAAGAAGGCCACTTCCTCCCCCAGTCCACAGCATGGTTCTGCCAAAGGGGACATGGATCCTTTAGAATTTATTTCCTTCCCAGACAGCTGAGGGCAGAGGCAGGTACAATGAATCACAGTAGCACCCCCTTCAGGGAATTCCCGCAAAGCCCACCTACGACAGCAGGAAGCAGACTAGCAGGAGACCAGCTGAACCCATGACAAGACTGACTCAGGAGTTTTCTTGCTTCCTTATTCTCACTCTTTGGGAAACATGTCAACTGCTCTTTCAGCCCTGATATCTGCAAGAAGGCAGAGAGGAGGGCACCTGGAACTTTTGGGGGACAGAAAGGTGTGTGCTGGTCCGGGTAACTAGCTGGGCATGTCATCTGTAACCAGGGACCAGAGATGGGTTGGAGCAATCCAAACTCATAGGTGTGATGGCTGTTCTTGGTTGTCAACTTGACAGCATCTGAAATTAACTAAATCCCAAGTGACTGGGCACACCTGTGAGGGATTCTTTTTTCTTAATTAAATCATTTGAAGTAGGAAGATCCACTTTTAATCCAGATCTTTTGAGATAGGAAGATACACCTTCGATCCAGATCTTTTGAGGCAGGAAAACCCACTTTTAATCTGGGCCACACCTTCTGCTGGCAGCCTATAGAAAGGACATGGGGGAAGGAAGCTTGCTTTCTTTGCCTGCTTGCTCTGGCTGGCAAGTCCATTCTTTCACTGACATTAGGGCCTACTTCTTTGGGATTTCAGTGTGCACTGAAGACCAGCTGAGACATCCAGCCTTGTGAACTGAACAACTACTGGATTCTTGGTCCTTCTGTTGATAGACAGCCATTATTGAACTAGCTGGACAGCAGCCTGTAAGTCATTCTAACAAATTCATACACATACATACATACATACATACATACATACATACATACATACGCACACATACATACATAACATACACACACACACACACAATCAGTTAGTGGGCTAGCCTCTGCCCTTCCATAGATGGGACCCCCTAGTGAGTTGATGATCCTGGTGTGCAGCACTTCAGGCATTCCAGGCATCCTAAACTGAAGCCACCTGTGGAGAAGGCCAGCCCCGGCACTATGAACAGGCAAGTTTCTGGAGAGGCCTCTCATTGCAACCACTGTGGTAGTGATAGGACAGGCAGGCATGGCTTCCTGCCATTTATCCATGCTGCTCATGGCGGAGGATGCTGCGGACACTCTGTTCTTAATCAGAAGCAAGACCCACAATAGCTTTGTGTGACTCAATCACAGGAGCTGGACCGAATCCTTCTGGGGAGCTACAGGGCCTCAAGAATCCTCACTAGAGCTGGAGATGCCTCTTCCATCTCTGAGCAGTGGGTTTGGGCTGATCTAAAATTTCCTTGTGTTACTCAAAGGTCTATGTATGTTGTCTGCCCCTTGGATCTAGATGATGGGAAGCTTGGGGCTGGAGGCCAGCCTTCAGAAGCAGGTGGGTTTGGCCCCAGCTCTTCAGATGGGACATGGCCCAACAAAGTTCTCCAGTGGAAGCTCAGTTTCTCACCAATGTGATGGCAGGTTGACTGACCCGGGATGAGGAGAACCTGCATCCTTGTGAGGAAGAGGTTCAACAGGTGCCACTGCACAGGAGTTCATGCAAAGCCTGTTGGCTGTGGTAGGGAAAGTGAGTATGATGTGCCAAGCATCCATGGAGGCAGAGATGCAAGTCACATGCAGGCACCTCCCCTTGGTGTAAGGTCCCGGCCAGAGGCTGACTGAGTAGCTTCCAGATGTTCACAGACAGATGGTGGGGGCCTCTGAAATATCTGTGGTTGTTGTGTCTTGGTATCTCTTGATTTCCTTTTTCTCTGTTTTGTGTTTCTCCAGCCTTACCATGACAAGCTGCATGGTATTTGTAATCAGAACCCTGAGCTCATCTTGATGCTCAAAGCCACTTAGCTCATCAGAGCTCACTCTTCCTGAAGTTCCCGTCCCTGGCTCTTTGCAAGTGTTCTGAGATTTATCTCATCACTCCCACTTGGAGGTGAGGGATGGGATATGGGGGCAAGAAAGTAGCTTCAGATCAGGTGTCTCATAACTAAAAATATATTTCTTGGGTGCACATTGCCTCAGCATCATGGGCGCTAGCAGCATCCAACGGTTCTGACTAAGAGCTGAGGCCACACAATGTGTATGCTGCAAGCTTTAGTGCTCTTTGGGGGTGAAGGGACTCTTGGTGGGTGCTGTGCCAGAGGGAGGCTTCGGGAAACTTGTCTGTGGATTGCTATGGGCTCTCTGGACCCCAGGGTTGAGCTGCCTAGGAACACACACACTGTCCCATATGGTTGTCTGCCAAGGTAAGGTCTGGGGACACTGGGAACAGGTGGTGGGGATGGGGATACCTCTGAGTACCACAAGATGAGACGACTGCCTGCTCTTTTCCTAGGAGGACACGAAGGGGGCTACACAGGTGGACAGTCAACGGGCTGACACTCTGGTGGGAGTGAAGCTAGCCGGGTAATCCTAGCAAGCAGCCTCATCAAAGAAAGTTTTTGCTTCAAGGAAGGCAAACAAAACCAGAGGGATGGAGCTGGGTCAGCCGGGCTTCAGTGTGCTGAGTTTGGGAGGGACAGGGCGGGATGGTCTAACAGCTCTGTACCGAGTCTTCAAGGCTAGCAAGCACTTGGACCCTGATGCTAGAGTCATAACACCCTAGGGCACAGAGCCATTGAGGAGCAAGGGTCTCTGCAGAGGATGGTGTAGCGTTCCTGGTAGGCCAATTTGGAATAGCTGGAAGGGTTCTTCAGAATGCTAAGAGCTTTCTAGGCTTTTCCAAGGGATCCTCCACCCTGTTGGTACTGCCGGAAAAGACCCCAGGCTACTGAGTTCGGGGTGAGCGTGTCATCTGAATCTAAGAACTCTGCTGTGTCTGAGAGAGCAGCCAGGGCTGTGCTGGGAGCCTTAGCTCCCTCCCTCATCATCTACACATGGGGCCTCAGGCTGATTTGGTATAGCAAAGGGTACCGAAGCACAGAAGATAGTCACTGAGGTCTGGACTGGAGGAGCAGCCTAGAGCAGCCTAGCCTGTCCCTGTCTGTCCTCAGAGTCCTCTAAAACAGATGGCAATCGTGTCCACAGAGCTGGGTAGGGACCCATACGCCCTGGTCTGGAGGTGAGCTGGGGCAGACATGATCCCTGATCTCTGACTGTTTTCTATGGCTTCTGTACCTGTTGCTGCTGCTGCTGGGCATGTGTGACATTGCTGCAGGGAGAACAGAGCCTGCTCTGGCCTGAGGGGAAGCGTCTACGGGGAGTGGTGGATGATGAATATGCTGCAGAGTGTGCAAAACCATGAATGTGTATACATGAGCGCCTATGAGTGTGTTTCCATATAAGCCCGGAGTTCACATGCATGTGAACTTGTGAAAAGTGCATGCTCAAGCCCATGAGCACTTGTGCATGTAAGTCTGTGAACTTATGTGCACGTGAGTCTGTGAGCATGTGTACGTGAGCCTGTGTGTGTGCTGTGAGCCAGGGAGCTTGTGTGCATGTGAGCCTCTGAGCATATGAGTTGTGAGTCTGTGGATATGTGTTCTATGTGTCTTTTTTTGTGAAAATGCCAGCAGTTTCCATCAGAAGACAGCAGAGGCTTGACCATGCCTACTCCTTCTCCTGTAGCCTGGGGTCTGAAAGCAGCTCAGCCACATCCAGGATGAACCCTCTTGCATACAATACGGGTCCTATCTAGACCTGTCTGATGGATGCAGCTTCCTGGTAGACCTACAAGGGGCTTATAGAGTAAGAAAAGACACCTATGGGTTTGGTGTTGGCTGGAGTTCCTAGCACCCTGTATGTATCTTCAATAGCTTAAGCAGTGGCATCATTCCTGGGCATGGGGTCCTTGGCCACAGCTGCTACCCCATAAGCACATCAGAAACCTTTCTTACTCCTCCTCAGGGCCTAAGGAATTTTTTTTTCTTTTTTAACTTCATTTCCAGGCAAGGGAGCTGAGACAGGAGATTATGCATGAGGTTATGCTGTAAGGGCCCATCTGCTGCTGCCAGTGGGCTCTGCCTGTCCACAGTGCCTGGCAGCCTGTCTCTTCCAGCTGGGCTCAAAGACGAGCTGTTCCCATCTCCACCATCCAGCACACCCAGAGTAAAAGCACTGCAGGCCAGGGGGCACAATGTAGTCATAGTAGATACGCTTGCCGCAGACATCTCTCGGCTTCAGTTTCCCCTGCATGAAAGATATCTTTGGGGGCGACCCCTTCTTGCTATCAGAAGGTCTTTCAGACAAAAACACCATCATGGGGAAGGTCAAATTCAGAAAAGCATCTTCCATCCCTGCTCCCCAACCTCCCCGACTCAGAGCAGCTCCCCACCCTCTGCTCACCCACAGGTCACCTTTACGCTTGATGTCAGGTGTGAAGCAATCAGCCCTGTATTTCGTATTGCAGGGTGGGAGTGCAAAAGAAATGTTTAATTTATCACTGGCTCCAGGAACTGGGAGGAAAAAATAATAATAATAAAAATTCTGTCTCGAGCACCTAGAACATATTATTTACAGCCCCAAACTTTCACAACAATTTGAATGCAAAGCAGGATGGGCTGTATTTATAGCACGATGTCCCAATTGCAAAGGAAGGCGTCTGTGAGAAAAACAGCACTTTCCTTTAAACAGCTCACTGAGAAAACTGGAAGATGCGTTGCTTTCCCAGGGAGGCTGCGCACTGCATATTTGCAGGTACCCAGGCAGAGAGAACAAAAGCAGATAAAAACGGGAGGGCGTTGGCAGCCCCCACCAGCAGAGCTGGGCAGCTTTCCTTTCATTTAAAATAACATTTCTATTGATTTTCATGCAGGTCCCCATGAGGCTGGGAAGCAGGCTGATGCCACCAAGACGAGGCACCTGGGGAGCAAGCCCTTGGTGGCCCTGACCTGCACTGCTTCCACCCTGAGCCCCGAGGTTGGGGTTAGAGACACCCAGCTGACTCAGTTTCCCCACTTCCAGGAACAGAAACAGCCTTTCTTTCCTTGGGACTGAGATGATTAATGAGCAGCTGAGGAGAGCTTTGAAGATGAAAAATCTCCCCGCTGTCCCAGGGATTAATCATGATATAATATAATGCATGTTCCATAGCGCTGTGGTGACTTAATTACCTACAGTCACCAAAATGATTTTCCTCCCGTGCCTCCCAGGAGAAATGGTCCCCCCTTTTTTTGAGCCCCAAAGCCGCAGCCCAGATTCTCGGCAGCGAATCAAAGCTTCCTGTAGCCACAGAGAAGCTGAAGGCTTTCAGGGAGTGAGAAACAAAAGACCTCAAGGAGAGACAGACTCCGATCTCAGAAGGCAGGGTGGGGTGGGGTGGGGTGGGGGGTGGAGGGGATGAGGGGGATGAGTGGGTAGGCACAGAAGTGGCTCTTCCTTTGTCACTTAAAGAATTTATCGGTTTCCTTCAAATCACTGAAGGTGTCCTTGGTCCCTCACACAGGTGCAGTGGGGGTGGGTAGCGAGGACACAGGACTCTGGGCTATTCACAGGGTTAAGCCCTCTCCCCTCCAGCTGAGTTGTTCAGGCTCAGGACCTACTACCAGCCTCTGTCCTCAGCCCTGGCCAGCAGGGCAGCGGACTGTCCCCATTGACCCTTCCTGAGGTGGTGACCATTGCGTGTCCACTCTTGCTTACCTGAAGGCTTGTCATTGGACCCCTATAGGGTCAAAGCCTGTACAGTTTAGTTTATATTGTCAACTTGACACTGAGTCACCCACGAAGAGGGAACCTCAAGTGAGGAATTGCCTCTAACAGACTGGCCTGTGTCCATCTGTGGGACCGTTTTTGATTGCTAATTGGTGGAGGAGGGCCCAGACCACTGTGTGTAAGAAATCTGGCTGATGGCGAGCAGGTGTGAACAAGCCGGGGAAACAGTGTCTCTCCGCGGTCTCTACTTCAAGCTCCTGCTTTGAGTTCCTGCCGTGACTGATCAATCCTCAATAATGGGCTGTGACCTGTAAGCTGAAATTGTGCCTCTCCTCCCGATATTGTTTTTGGTCATGGTGTTTGTCACAGCAACAGAAATGGAAGTAGAACACAGCCCTTTATCATCTGTGAAGGATGCGCCTGCATCAACCCGGGCACACGGGAGCTGGCATGCTCGGATTAGGAAGCTCAGTGAGCCTGAGACAGGCTGGGACTTCGCCTTGTGGTCATCTACATTGGTTACTTTGACCGCACTAGGACTCTAATTCCTGACAGAAACAACTTGAAGGACGAAGGATTGGTTTCCGTCCATCATGGCAGTAGTGACTCAGTTTGTGGCAGTGGGAGCTTGTGGTGGAACTGCTCACATCACAGACGACAGATGACCAGGCAGGAACTGAGAACACACCCAAGAACCTGCATCTGGTGACCCGCTTCTGCCAGCCAGGCCTCACCTCCTAAAGGTCACGTCACTTCCAGGAACAGGGCCACCAACTGGGGACATTCCACGTTGACTTCATGGCACCACTCTTTAATTCAAATTGGCACGTGGAGGGATCTGACACTTCACAGTGTCCTGGCCACCAGATTAGGGGCATTTGGATGCCTTTCAAAAACTAGATGAAGTATATTTTATGTATTATATTTGGCCTTTGAAAGAATAGACCCCACTGCAGAGAGTTTGGAAAGCAACTGTAACACAGACAAGAGGGAGAGTCACCCTGGCCTGTGGACACCTGGCAACACTTTTCCTGGTGCAGAAGCAGAAAGCCTCTGAAAGAGGAGAAATGGGCTCATACCTGCCCATTTGCTGTGTGCCTTCTGGCCATCTACACACCCTCTCTGAGCTTTGCTCTTCCATCTGCAGAACAGAGCTGAGGCAGATGTAAGGACAGATGTGCTCCTGGGATAAGAACACATGCTAGTGCTTGGGCTGTGGCTCAGCTGTCACCTTGTCAATGTCTGTCTCAGCTCCTCTCAGTGGGGGCACTCTGTCCCTTTCTGTCTTCTCATTCCACTTTATCTTTCTGCAAGCATTGATCTCCACCCAGCACAGTGCACACCCTGTGTTTGCCTCTGCTGCTACCCCCTACTCAGGAGGAGGTCAGGAGTCCCTGAAGGGGACCCGCTGACTGTGCTCAAAGCTCTGTCTCTGAACCCAGGCCCAGGGTTAGTGCTCAGTCCATGTGTAGAATAGTCCAGCAAAGAGGACAGGAGCATGGGGGGGGGGGGCTCCATTGGAGGGGTACCTGGGTCACAGCAGAGAAACTCATGCACAGGAAGTGGCAGAGGGTCCTGGTGGTATGGCTGGTGGACGTTGCCTGCTCTGGCGCTGCTGAGATGCCCATCCCCACGGGTGCATGCGTGGTGGCAGCAGGAAGTCCTTTCTCTCTGCCGTAGAAAGACCAAGGTCATGGGGAATAGAGTCTCTCTGCCTAGACAACCCTGCTTGGGTCTGTGATGGATGCAGCAGCCAACACTGTTGGAGAGAAGCCACCAGCCCGAGGCGAAGGGCTTACAGCTATTTGGAGCTCAGCTGTGACTGGAGAATCATATCCCACCCTGCTCCTGAGTCCCCATCTGGGACCAAGATGCCTCTGGAGGGTAGGATTAGTCTTAGCATCTTCTGAACCATTTTGGAAGCTCTCACAGCTGACCATGGTGTGCTCAGTGTTCTAGTAAGAGCAACCCTGCCAGCATCCTGTCCCCAGCTGCAGCCACTGAGCCAAGCAGGAAACCCAAGTCGACCCTACCCCGGACCAGGGCCTTCTTAGTATATCAATGGGAAGTCCTTAGTTCTGGTTATGTTTCCAGAGTCTGAGACTGGTCTGGCTCTCAGAACCAGCCAGGTCCACAGTTCAGAGCCTCATCTGCGCAGCCAGGTCACATCCAATCATGCCTTCCACCCTCAGTGCCATGGGGTTCCTCTAGACTCACTGCAGTGGCTATAACTGCCATTTGTGCTTCTCCCCAACAAGCCAGGGGTGGGTGTGGGTGTGTGTTGTGAAGACAACGGCCCAAACAGAGCCACTGTCCCTATCTGGAATCAGGTGACTGGATGCAGGCAAGGCTTAGTTACCACCAAACAAGACCTACCCGAACTTTAGTTTCCTGAGTCATTTTCAGGGTGAAAGGACCTCTTTGGACAAATCTTCATCCATCCATCCACCCACTAATCTATTTATCTACCCATCTGTCTGTCCAACATCCATCAGTCCATCCTTTGACCTATCTACCCACTTATCCATCTATCCACCTTCCTCTCTATCCACTCAACTACCCATCCACTTATCCACTCATCCATCCATGCATTTATCTACCTACCTACCAATGTATCTGTCCATCCATCCATCCATTTACCCACCCATCCACCTACCCATTCATTATCCATTTATCTACCTCCTCACTCATCTACCTATCTGCCCTAGTTAGGGTTTCTATACCTGTGATAAAACACTATCACCAAAAGCAATTTGGGGAGGAAAGGGTTTATTTCAGTTTAAAACTCTCAGGCCACACTCCATTACAGAGGGAAGTCAGGGCAGGAATTCCAGGTAGGACTCTGGAGACAGGAATGGATGCAGAAGCCATGGAGTAACGCTGCTTACTGAGTTTGCTCCTCAGGGCTTGCTCAGTCTGCTTTCTTATACACCACCCAGGATCACTAGCCCAGGAGTGGAACAGCCCACAGTGAGCTGGGCCTTCCCACATCAACCATCAGTCAAGGAAAGCACCATAGCTTTGCCTAAAGGCCAATCTGGTAAAGGCATTTTCTCAATTGAGATTTCTTCTTCTCAGATGACTTTAGCCTGTCTCAGGTTTACATGAAAAACTAGCCAGCACACTGTTCATCCACCCATCTATCTATCCACCCACTCACCTGTCCATCTGTCTATCCATTCGCCCACTTACTTATTCACCCACCCACCAACACAGCCACCCACACTTCCACTTACCCATCTATTTGACCACCCACCCATCCACCGTTCCAATACTCACCTGACCAACCATCTGTCCCCCCACATTTCTACCCACCTATCAATCTACCTGTCCCAATCAACCACTTAATCCCTGGTGGTCATATGCTCACGCAGCTCAAGGTTCGCTGCTCATAGGTAGATTAGGTCCCAGATGGGTGGATTCAGAGGGCAAGGTGCAGCATGCCCTCCCTCAGGAACGATGGCAGGAGAGGAGCAGCTACGTGGGTGGACAAGACAGAAGGACAAGTAGCAGTTAGCAGGCAATGACAGAGCACATAAGAAAGCCCATGGAGGTCTGCAGGAGGCATCTGAACCTGCAGGAGGCTTAGGCTGGTACTTGTGATGGGAGTGAGGTGAGACACTGGGATAGGACAAGGCTGGAGAAAGAGAAGACACAGGCCTGGAGGCTGGGGCAGTGGGGAAGGTCTGAGTCTGTTGAATGGCCTTAACAGGCTAGTGTGGAAGGGGTCTGCTCAGAGGCACAACAGCACACTTTTCTCTCTGGTCCTGGTTGTGTGCTGGGGCTCGGGGCTCACACAGGGACCTTCTGGGCTGCAGCTCCATGGCGTGATGGAGCTCCAACTGGGAGGTAGCGTGTGAGGGGAGGCTTGGAGTCCTTGAAGATGGAGGAGGAACGTCAACATCTGCAGCTGAGTAAGTGGACTCAAACTGGGTGTGGGCTGAGGGGAGGGGCTGTGTGGGGTCTTCCTCTCCCTTGTGGCTGAGGCGGCTAAAGATCAGGACAGGCAGGGGAGGCTCCGCTGCCTGATCCAAAACCAGCTCCAAGTTGTTCTGGTTTTGGAAACTTCTAGTAGCCGGGAACATCAGCTTTCCAGGTCTGCAGCACACGATGCCCATAGATCCCGCAGTATCACACCACTAAGATTGGGAATTAGAGGCCCAGAGGAGCAGGCTGGTACCCTAAGGGCTCCTTGCGTCGTTTCTGGTGGTGACAGCCTTTGCTTTGATGCCCAGGTAGAAGAGTGACAGCCGGGTGAAGAATGCCACCCCTAGGCTAGTATCCACAAGGCTAGCTGTGGCAAAGCACAGAGCACAGCTGACCCCTGGCATCAGGGAGCATGTGGTACGGTGAGCAGAGAATCCTTCCCTGGGCAGACCTAGCATTTGCCAACAACCCTGAGCTGCCCCTGCCTGACTCCCCCTCTTATCATGTCCATTGCGGTCATGTCCAGGTCAGGCACTCAGTGTTACCCTTGCTCCCAGGATGGCAGTCTGGCCTCCGGAAGGTCAGAAAGGGAATCTTAGAGGGAGGGTGGGGTGATGACTTCTACCACTGGCCCAAATCTTGGGACACTCCTTTTTGCTGGAGCTGAACCTGACCCCTGCTTTAGGAACAAGTCAGTGCACATTGGAAGATGGGCTTGGAGGTCTTCCAAAATCCACAGTGCACCTAGCAGAAGGCTCTTCTCCATCTTTTGGTGTTTGGGAGAAGAAGGGGGAGAGGTACTAGACAGAGAGCCAGCGACAGTGACATTCCCTGATTTAAGAGGCTATCTCCTTGGTTCGATTGTCCATTTGGACTCGTGTTCAAAGGGAAGGAAGTTCAAAGCAGCCCCTTCCATACAGGATGAGGTACTAGTCCCTATATGAGCTGGAACAGAGGCTAATTTGAGAGATGAGCCTCACACAGGGAGTCTTACCTAGGGACAGAGGGCTAGACCAGCCTGTGTGACCTCTTTGGGTAGTCTCTAATCCTTGAATCAGAAGAATGATGGACACCTCTCCCTGCGGGTTAAAGAAGGGCATTTGCTTATGGGTACCACCCTGATCCCTCACTGAACACTACTCACTCTTAAGTCACTAAGGATATGCTTTACATCAAAGATGGTTGAAAAGTGTATCTAGATGTCTCCTGCTGGGGGTCACTGGCCTGCAGCAACTAATGGTGTTGAGATTTTCCTGTCCCTACACAGGTTCAGGAGAGTGTCTTAGTAAGGGTTACTATTTCTGTGATGAAATACCATGACCAAAGCAACTTGGGGAGGAAAGGGTTTATTTCACTCACACTTCATTATCACTGCTCATTATCCATATCACTGCTCATCAGCGAAAGTAGTGAGGGTAGGATCCTGGAGGCAGGAGCTGATGCAGAGGTCGTGGAGAGGTACTGGCTCAGCCTGCTATCCTATAGAACCCAGAACTACTAGGCCAGGGATAGAACCTCCCACAGTATGCTGTGCCCTCACCCATCAACCACTAATTAAGAAAATGCTTTATAGGCCTTATAAGCCTGCCTACAACCAGATCTTATGGAGACATTTTCTTAATTGAGGTCCCCTCCTCTCAGATGATTGCAGCTTGTGCCAAGATGACCCATAAAACTAGCCAGTACAGGCAGAGCCAGCCCCAAGTTCTCCACCATGCTTCCAGGGGTCATGGGGTCCTCCTCCTCAATCATTACTGCAAGCCACTGGGGTGATTCAGGAGCCGATGAGGCCCCAGCCCCCCACTCAGTGGGAAAGGAAGACAAGCTCTCCAGATGGCAACTGTTGGTGCACAGGAGCTACACAACCTCCCTGCCTTCCTCAGGACTTTGTGTAGAGAGATGTGGTTGCAGTGACGGCACTGTGTGTAGCTCTCCCTCCGCCAGTAACAGGGCACGCCCACAGTCCAGTGCTTGGAAAGAGGAACCTGTCACCAGTTGGCACGTGGCTGGCATACACCAGCAATTTCCCAAGGGCATTTCAGCTAAGCTACCAGTTAGAACAAAGATCTGGGTTCTGTTGAGGAAACCACAGGGCGGACCACGGCCCAGTTTCAGTTCTCCTTTGCTGGTCCTTTTGAAATGTTGGTTGTTGAAAGAGTTTGTGGAGAAATTGCAACAATGAAGTGCTTGGAAAAGAAGCAATAACTTGCTTGTCCAACTCACTAATCAGGTTTGGAAATTCCTAGATGGACTCTTGAGAAGAAAGAAAGGTTGATCATGGTTTGTGCGGGACTGAAGGATTTCCTAGATTAAGAAAATCTCAACCAGTGGGTCAGCCTTCTCCAGTGTAAGCGTTGCCTTCCCCACAAAGCTTCCACAGACGTGCTGACCGGCTAATCGGAGCCTTCTCTGTTTTTGTTGGTTTGTTTTTAACCCTACAGTGCCTCCAATTCACAGGACAGGACAGAGACCACATCAGGTACTCTGACTTGCAGAGAACATGTCTCTAAAGAGCCTTGGCAGGGACTGTGTTTCTTTTTTTCTTTCTTTTTTTTCTTTTCTTTTCTTTTTGGTTTTTTGAGACAGGGTTTCTCTGTGTAGCTTTGCGCCTTTCCTGGATCTCTCTCTGTAGACCAGGCTGGCCTCGAACTCACAAAGATCCACCTGCGTCTGCCTCCCAAGTGCTGGGATTAAAGGCATGCGCCACCACTGCCCGGCGATGGGATTGTGTTTCTATGTGTGTGTGCACACCTGTGCGTTCATGAGCCTGCAAGCCCACCCACCTGTCCCCAGAATGACAGGGCCAGGGTGCTGGGAGGCTGGAAGGAACACCACGTGGCTAGGCCTATGCCATAGCCTGTGTTCCACTCCACAGGGCAAAGAGCCAGCACCTCAGAGATGATTACAGGGAGGAAGGAGGCAGAGGAAAAGGCATTTACATACCATAAATGTTTAATTTCACCAGTGTTTCTCCCATACCGTGCATACTGGGATGAGTTTTACATTCTGTCCATGTCCAAGTACCCTTCAGCAAGGTTAATCCTGTCCTAATGCGAGTTTAAAAATTAAATCTACTTTGGTGAACAAATGTCCTGTGCGGCCTCATCCCATTCTTTTACCCAGAGTAAATATGTTTGTGCTGTGACTCTAAAAACTGAGCTCCAGGGCAGATGGCACACAAGGTCCACACAGCTCCAAGCTCTCGGTCCCTGATTCCACTGTGCTCGGCTCATGCATTATATATGAAAGCCCCGTTCCACTCCCGCCACAGTGCAGGCATGCGGGCAGAGACCTGTCAGCGTGCTTAAATCAAGAGCAAAGCGGATTGTGTTCTGGGCCCCGGGAACAAAAGGCTGTAGATGGATTTGGGGCTTTAAGAATGACTAGGTTAACTCAGGTGGGGACATACTCTTGGATTTTTCTAGTTTGTTCACAAGCTTTAAAAACACAGAGAACCAAGCAAGAACAATCACAAAGACAGAACGAAACCCCAGGAGAGTGGCAGCCTCGCCTGCCTGAAGTGCCGTGCTTGTGCTTTAGAAGGTGAGCGTGACCTTCATCCCTGGCAGAGCTGAAGAGGCTATCATGAGATCCGTTTGCTCCATACTGTCCTAGGGCTTGTAGACTCAATTAAGACATTAAAAATAGGACTCGGGGAGCAGAGTTCCTCCACGGTGCTCTGTCTTTGTTTGTATATTCACGAGCAGCCCAGGGCGGACTCCCTGCATCCTAGGGATGCAGAAACGGTGTGAGGAGATCCCATGCCTCAGGAGATATAAATTCCAATTTTCTGTGACACAGACTATTATGCCGCAAGTACTGGTCATCTGTCTTCGGGTGCCTGGCAGGTGCTTTGTGCCCTGTTTTTATCTCTGGGAAATTAAAACAGGCCGTGGGTGAGGAATGCTTCCTGCTGAGCCCCAGGTGACTCTGTCTCATGGCCCCCGGGCTGACCTCCGCAACCACCACTGGGAGTTTTGCTTCAGGCTGGCATTGCCTGATACCCCCTCCCTCACACCCTCTGTGCCCCACCCCCACCCCAGGGCTGCCGAGCTCTTCCCAGTACTACACAGCTGGGAGGTGGCTTTCTAGAGACAGGGTCTCAGGGCATGGGCTCCTAACAAAGGAAGGTCAAAGAAGGGGTGCTGATAAGAGGGAGGGGAGAAGAGGAGGGGGAGAAGGGAGGGGGAGGAGAAGAGGAAGAAGGCAGAAGGCAAGGACTCCTCCCACCCTGTAATCCTGGACGAAAGACAACACTCCCTTCAAGTCTCCAGTATTGGAACTGGGAAGATGGCTTAGTCAGCAAAGGGCTTACTTGTAAGTATGAGGACCCAGAATCCACGGGAGAGAGAGAGAGAGAGAGAGAGAGAGAGAGAGAGAGAGTTGGGTATTGTGCCACATGCTTATAATCCCAACATAACGGAGATGAAGACCAGTGGATCCCTGGGGCTCACTAGCCAGTCAGCCTAACCTACCAGGAAAGCTTCCAGCAAAATCCAAGGTGGTGCCCAGCAAAGTGGCCCAGTGGGTGGGTAAAGGTACTTGCCACCAAGTAGGACAACCTGACGTCAACCCTAGACCCACTAGGTAGAAGGAGAGGATCAGCCAATGTCCACAGTTGTCTTCCGACCTCCATAGGAACAGCACGGCATGTGAGTGCAGACACATGCACATATGCACTTACACCACACACAGACACACACAGACACACACACACACACATACACACATACACACACACACACACACACCAAGTAAAACAACCAAACAAAAGCTGGGCATTGTGTGCATGTCTTTAATCCCAGCACTCAGGAGTCAGAGACAGGTGGATCTCTGAGTTTGAGGTCTGCCTAGTCTACAAATCAAGCTCCAGGCTGGCCAGAGTACATAGTGAGTCAGACCCTGTCTCAAAACAAAGAAACAAAAAGCAAACCAAACAAACAAATAAGAAATGCAAAGCAAGGTGAACAGTGAGTGAGGAATAACAGCAGGACCTTACTTCCGGCCTCTACATGTCCCTGAATACTTGTGCACACGTACCTGAACATACATGAACACACACACATGTCTACAGTGTTTAAGGACTCCAACTTGTGTTCCTGGGTCTGAGGGAGGCCTTTTAATCCACTTCTTCAGTCCCTTTATTCTTTGACAACTTTATTAAGAGACTCCACACGCCACAGAATTCACCCGTTTGAAGTGTTCAAGTTGGTAGGGTTTTGTATTTTTTAGAGTCATGTGCTGTCAGCACATTCTATAATTCCATAATAATCTAGAAAATGTTCCTCACCTGAAAGGCAAACCCCAGACCCATTCTCCGGACTCCCTGTCTTCTGCCCCAGGCTCTGACAACCACTGTGTACATTCTCTGTGAACCTGCCCGTTCTGAGGGGCTTATACAGTATGGGTTGGCTCTCTCCTGGAAGCTCATCCACAGTGTGATACAAGCCAGAACGTCCTTCCTCTGTATGGCCGATGGCATCCTCACGGGATGGCTTGTGTTCTGTTTGCTCACTCACCAGCTGAGGGACATGTACCCACTTTTGGGCCCTCGTGACCTTACAGTGACAAATGTGTGGACATGCACATCCCTACTACTCTTAAGTCTTCACCCAGGAGCCCAAGTTCTGGGTCATCTGACAACTCTGAGTGTTTCCCACAGCAGCTGCTTGCCATGTGCCCACTTCCTGGACTCCTGACTGCTGTGTCTGTCTGCAGAGGCAAAGGAGAAGAGGGTGGCATGCAGAGCCCTCAGGGCTCTCCCTAGGACCCCACCAGGAAGATCTCAGTGGGGTGGAGGCAGCCAGGCTTGAGGACCTCTGAGATAAAGGGTCCTCAGTCCGGACAATGGAACAGAAAGATCTCACAATTTTTAGTGGCGTATCCCCAGAGCCAGGCCCCAGCATATAGGAGACTGTGGAGGGAAGGAAGGATAGGGAAGTTGGCTACTCAAGAACCTGGGGGTGGAGGAGGGCCAATTAAATCCACAGGCAGGAAGGATGGGGTGAGTGGCCCATGGCTGAGGAGAAAGGACCCCACAGGTATAGACACAAGACCTATCTCCTTCACAAATGGGGACTGTCCCAAACGGGGTGCGAGAGGAGGAGCTTCAGCCCTTTTTCTTGCTCTCTGAACTTGGCAGATTCCTCTGTACCACAGAAGGGTTGAAGGCGGATGTCCTCACAGAAACTTAACACAGCCCTGCCCGGCTTCCAGGGGCCTTTTGTCAAGTGCCATGCTCCAGGTCCCTCAGGGAGGCAGGACTCCCGCTTATCTCTCTACTTCACCACTAACCACACTCTTTAATCCCACTGCTCAGGCTCCTCCCTACTCCTGAACTTTGTACAAACACAATTCAATTACAAACGTTCTCTCTCTCTCTCTCTCTCTCTCTCTCTCTCTCTCTCTCTCTCTCTCTCTCTCTCTCCGTGTGTGTGTGTGTGTGTGTGTGTGTGTGTGTGTGTGTGTGTGTGTATGTGTGTGGTGTGCACGCATGCATATGTGTGCATGTGATATATGTACATGTTTACATGTGCTTGTGTGTGTGCATGTGTGTAGAGGCTAGAGGTCCTCCTCAATGTCTCTCCACCTCACTTTTTGAGAGAGGGTTGCAGATGCATCCCACCAAAATTGGCTTTTATGTAGATGCTAGGGATCTGAACTGAGATCCTCATACTTGTTCAGCAAGCCCAATAGCCTGTGCCCAGCATTCTTTTAATCCTAGCTTCTTCCATTTAGTGCTTGGTTGTCTGTGAATTCCAGCATGCTTCTGCAGAAGCTGTGATGGCTTTATGTCCCTGCCGGACAGGCTTCCCCAGTATGAACTCCCTGCAGGGTCCTGTCCTTTCTGCAGCAGGTGGATCTTTTGTCCTTTTAGTGTGTCCCAGCATCTTCCTGCTGAGCTCAAGTGAGCTACCTGAGGCTGGATGCTGAGTTCACTGGTCACAGAGAATTGTGGACACGGTGCCAAGAGGCTTTCAGATGTGTTTGTACCATGTACACCCTCTGTGATAATGGGCGAGCTCACCAAATCCCTGTGTAGTTTGCTTCTTTGGAAAGGTTCTCCTCCTAGATTGAATGGATGGTAGTGTCTCTTGGACGATGGTGTCTCGTGGATGGTGGTGTCTCGTGGTTTTAAGTACTTCTCTGGTCACAGTGCTGTGTGTGCTTTGCTGTTTCTATTGGAACGAAGTATCCATGTTTATAAGCATCTCTTGAGGTCACTGCTCCGCTTTCCATGGGAGAGTAGCTCGCAGGAAGCCCTCTTACGACAATGCAAGCCCTCTGACATGCATGCATTCACATGTTTTAAGTTTGTTTCCCCCACACTTTGGTGTATTTTGAAAAACAAATGTTATTCACCATGGTTCACACCATTTTTTAAACTTCCCCTTTGTGCCTGGCAGTTTTCTTTTCCATATAAGACATCAATGGGGCTGTTTGATAACTTATAATACGATCTAAAGCCGCTAGGTTTTACCATTCATGTTGGGGTTTACAGCTCTCCCAATATTAATTTCATTTGCACGATTGAAGTAAACTCTCATTTCTTGTTTTTCTATACACATAGTTGTTTGTGGCATTTATTCAAAGTTTTCATTGCTTGTTTCTCCGTGGAGCCACCACTGGCACAGATCAAAATCAGGATACCCCCTGCTTTGTTTCGGGAAACGTTGCTGGTCCTACTGCCCGACTTTGTAGCCCTGAGCCAGCAGCACACTGTCTGAGTTACTGCTGCTTTGGTGGGGGAGGTTTTGGTGCCTGGCAGAGCAGACCAGGGTCTCTTGGTCCTGCTCAGGAGTGTCATGGGTTTTCTGTATGTTTTAAACCCATCTTGTCCAGTGTCATGCTGGGGTGGGGGGAGTTAACTGATATGTATAGTGGATATGTAGCTCACTCAGGGGACAAGCTGCATGGGCATCCTGACCCATGAATACAGAACAGACTTCCATGAACACAGATCTCCAAGATCCTGGTCTTGTGTTCGGACTCTGGATTCCTATCTCAGAGGATGCTTTCAGGCACTCACGGTTAGGGTGTAGCTTTGGCACCTGTGGCCTCTGTGTTCCGTGTTCTGGGTTCTCTTTTCTGGTTCTTGGACCTGTTGTTTTCCTCCTTTCGAGCGTGGTTGTCTTCCATCCCTTTCTGACATTTACACACACACACACACACACACACACACACACACACACACACACACAAACTTTATAGAAATCTTGTGAAGCCCACAACGCTGCTTTCTCCTCTAAAAAGGTTTCTGCCAACAGCCAGTGGCACAGGCAACCTGGGGAGACCTGACAATGTTTCTAGAACTGAGCTTTTCCCGGCACACACCTCCTCGGAGGCAGTCTACAGGAGTGCTGAGGGCTAGCTCGCTCTGCTTCTAGGGTGGAGCCCTTCTGGATCCCAAACCCAGACTCTTCCTGGTCCTTGACACTTACCTTTGACCTTTAACACTGCACAGTTGTCTAGCAGCTTTTGAGTTTGGCACATTCTCACGGGGGGGGAAAAAAGCCTTAAGATTTATGTTCCTGGGGCATAGCAGCTGTAGCTGGGCCTCCATACAAGCGTGTGACCTTTTGCTGTTTGTCCCCAGCAGGACAGACAGTCCTGAATGCCAGAGGTCAGTGGTTCCCATGCAGCCAAATTTAAAGTATTTGACTGTGACAGAATCTGCTGTATTTGTCTCTTGTATGTTACTGACAGACCACAGACCAGGTGATCCATAAATAACAGGTTTGTTTGGGCTCACGGCTCCAGGCATGCAGATTCCAGGGTCTGCATCTGGTGATGGCTGTCTTGCTGGCAGTGTGACACAGGTCCCCAGTGAAAGGCAGGAATACTTGTGTGTGTTTACGTATATGTGTTTGTGGGCATGCATGAATATATATAAAATGCATATATTATGAATATAACATGTATATATGAACATGCATGTAATATGAATATATGTGTATGTATTACTGTGTACACGTGTGCATGTACATATGTGCACACATACATGTGCTCATGCATGTGTGTGCACATGCATGAAGGTATATATACACACATGTGCAAACATGTGGGTGTATGGATATGCTCATGTATGTGTCCTGGTTCTCTCTCTTCCTATAGAGCCACCAGGACTGACTATGGAGTTTACTCCTTGACAGCTTTACTGTGTGGTTTGAATGGGATGTTCCCCAACAGTCTCAGGCATTTGGATACTCAGTCCCCAGCTGGTGGAGCTGTTTGGGAGGGATTAGGAGGTGTGGCCTTGCTGGAGGAAGCGTGCCACTGGGGGTGAGCTTTGAGGTTTCAAATCCTCATGTTATCCTCAGTGCCTCTCTGTTTCCTGCTTGCTATTTGAGATGTGCGCTCTCAACTGCTGCTCCAGCCGCCTGCCGCCTCTGGTCCACCATTACGGGCTCTAACCTTCTGGAATGGTAAGCCCTGAATAAATGGAATAAATGCTTTCCTCTATTAGTTGTCTTGGTCTCGGTGTTTTATCACAGCAACAGAAAAGTAACCACCACACTTACCTAGTCCTAACCGCCCCCGAGGCCCGACCTCCAAACACTGCAGTGGAATTAGTTCCTACACTCTTCAAACATGGCATCTACACTCTTCATCGCCACAGCCACACCTCAGCAGCATTCCCCTGCTGCATGACTGCACTGGTGACATCTCCCTGGGGCCTGTGCAGAAGGAGCAGTGCCAACAGAGGCAGCTGGCATAGGGGGTCCAAAGCCTTATTCCCTCTCTCTGTCTTGACCGAACCCCAGGTGAATATCCATCCACCACCTAGTTGGCACAAAGAAGCTTGCCTGGCGAGCCTCAGCCCTGTCCTTCCTGGGTCAGGAGCGCTTGGAGACTCAGAAAAAAAAAAAAAGCCTGCATATGCTTTCTCCACAGTGCAGTCTTGAGCTGTGCACCACACTCGGTAACGGTACTCCTGTATGCATCCCATATTTTTCTAGACTTCTTATCTGTCTGTCCCTGTGTCTATCCCCCTGGCACAAGCAGTATGGCTAGGATCTACTCTGCACAGTGGCCAGAAAAACAGCTGTCCCTTGAAACCCCGTCCTGCTATTCTCTGACGACATCAGATGCCCACACCATTCAGCTGAACAGCTACTGTCAGCTTAGCCTGAGCATGCAGGGTACAGAGCGCCAAAGATAGAATTTATCCTGAAGGCAGGGAGACAGGCGTGGAGGAGCAAGAGGTGTCCTCACCCGCGGGTGTGATGAACAGCCTCCGACGCACTGGATCTCACACAGAGTTGAGCCCAGTGTCCGATCCTTGCAGGCTGTGAGACCTACCTGTAGTTCTCTACCTGTAAACACCAGGCAAGTTCTTCTATGTTGGTGGTGGTAATGACAAGGTACAAGCAGTGCTTTGGGGTTTCACGGGTGCTTGGGACGTCTTTTCCCTTCCACATCAAATCCCCAGTGACCAGATTACTTCTGTCTGTCCTGTGGACTGGCTTCCGGAATTCTCCCTAACCACATGATTTAGAGACTGATGGGAAATGAGAAAGGTATGTGGGGTTATGCTTAACTTAAGCCAACGGGGCAAGTCCTTTGCAAATAGAGGTGACCCTGGGCTGGGCTCAGATGCCTCTGCAGGGGAAGTTAGCCTTGGGAGGCCTCACTGGAAGAACAGACATACCCTCAGGACAGTTTCAGGCCTCTTGTGCAACCATGGGCCTCCAGGAAGTGATTGTCTCCTGGGGATTGGGACACTGGAGCCCAAGGAGGGGAGCTGGGGTTCCTGCCTTATAAGAGCAGAGCGCTCCTGCACAGCTATGAAGAAGGGTGGGAGCTTTGCACTTACCATGGCTCCGGGACCTGCTGCCCTATTCATCTTGACCCTGCTCATCAAAGGCCTGATCACTCCTGCTGCTGACACCTGCCCAGGTGAGATGGACTCGAAGTCCTTGAAAGCAGGGAACTACCCACTCATTGCCCATTTAATGTCCCTGTGCCCACCTCTTCTGAGAAGCCCCTGGTTAGCTCAGTGTCACCCTCTGAAGACAGACTCTGAGTGACCAGCACCAGGTCGGGTGGAGATTTCATGGGCTTGTGCCTGCTGACCCCGAGGCCTGCAGTCTGACCCCGGGAGCTTCGCAGATGAAGACGACACCGACATTTTCTACCTTCTTAGGGAGTTCAGAGAGAAATGTTAGGAGCCTCTAATCTGGTGGCTGACACATCCCCTTGATAACTTTGGTGAAAATGTACCCCACAGTCCTGTATGGTACATATAGGCAAGGATTTGGGGTTGGGAATATCCCTGATTGGCTCTGTCCACCCTGGGGATATTGCTCCTAAGCACAGGACAGCTGTCCTAGGCGGTAGCATGATTAGAGAGGGGACTCAGGTAGCAGCAAGGCACAGCCCACCCCAGGGAAAAGAGGCAGCAGGAAAACTGGGTGGGAAAAACCTGAGAGGCTTCAACCCTGCACACAGAACTACAGGCAATGGAGGAAAGACGGGAGCCGGAGAGGTGGTCCTCCCCACCGAGGAGCACACCAAAGACAGTCTCTGGTCACCGAGCTGAAACCCGCCCTGTTCTGATATCCCAAGAGTTCTGCAAGGGTGTGCACTTATCAAGTCACAGCTTAGCAATATTTTAAACAATGTAGCAACTTCTGTTTGGTTCCAGCTGTGCCTTGAGACATGCACATCCGCTCTCTAGAAGACCTCTTCCAGCCCAGTCATTCCCTGGTCAATCGTCAAGACTGAGAGAAAATGTTACATTGACAGAATTTCTTAGCAAGATTGATTACTGTTTTTCAGAAACAATAACCATTTATGAAGCTCTCTCTAAATGCCAGAATGGCAAGACTTTAGTTTTCTAAAGTCATTCTCAAATTGAGTCCCTACCACACCCCTATTCTTTAAGAAACCATACTTTTAAATGTGTATGGATGTTTTGCCTGTATATATGTCTGTTGTACCACTTGCATGCCTGGTGCCTGCAAAGGCCAGAAGATCCTCTGGAACTGGAATTACAGACAGTTGTGAGCTGCCATGTGGGTGGTGGGAACCAAACCTGGGTCCTCTGCAAGAGCAAGTGCTATTAACCACTGAGCCATCTCTCCAGTTCCTACAACCACTTGGGGCTGAGAGACAGAGACTCAGGGGCCTTAGGTGATCTGTCAAAGGACCACAACACTGGTACCTGGAGGGCTCATTCTTGAGCAGGCTCCTTCCACCCACCAGGCAGGACTCTATCCTGCATTTCCCTCTCAGCTGCCCAGCTCCCCAGGGCAAGGACAGACCTAGTTTCCATCAAGGGAAGACCTAAATTCTGCCCCATCTCTGCAGAGGAGGCTGGTGATTCTGGCTGCAGCCGTCTACCCATGTCTGACGTGGCTGAGCTGGCAGTTGCCCTCAGGGCAGGTGGCCCAAGATGGTCCTACTGATCGATGCTTGTGTTGTTCTGCAGAAGTGAAAGTCCTGGATCTGGATGGTTCCAACAAACTCACCATCCTTCGAGGCTGCCCTGGTGGGCCCGGAGCTGTGGGGCCCAAGGGAGAAGCAGGGGCCAAAGGAGATAGAGGTGTGTACTGGGGAAGGGGGGCACATGGAAGGCACAGCGGTGGGGGAGGGGCCCTGAGTCTGGTCTTCTGGACTTGGGTGACCACCTCAGGCCCTCCTTGATTCCAAGTCTTGCACTGGGTATGTTGGCACAATGGCCAATGACAGAAACCGGGTCCAATCAGTCTGAAAATATCCAGGAGGGCTTCTCTGGACCATTTTAGGTGCTCCAGGCATGCTTTGAAGCCCTGCCTCTTGGTCCCTTACAGATGTCTGCTTCACTTGGTCACTAGGACACATCTAGGCACTAGATACTTTCACATCCTCACCTGAAAGGTGGGCTGTCACTTTCTTCTTCACCTGCCTCTGATGATCGAGGACCAGTTCCTCCCTGAGTTGGCCCTCCTGAGAGAGTGGGGCAGCCTCCATCTGGGATCTGCTTCAGAGTATGGCCCCTAGAGCCCTGAACCTTAGCACTTGTGGGGACCTCAAGCACACTTGTTCTCCCCAAATGGGAGACAGTGGTGGTGCCTATGTTTCCTGAGTCAGACTTAGATGCTCTGAGGTTCGGCAGCAGAACTGCCCAGGGGAGCCCCATGTCTGAAGGTACCCCAGGCGGAGCCTGGTGGTGATCTGGTGGGGACAGGACAAACCTGGACACCTCTATGATACCCCTAGAAGATGCTAGGCTTAAAGCTAATGTGAGTTGCCCCAAGACAAGTCCCACTTGCCTGCTCACTTCTGTGGTCCCATTAGGAGAGGAGACTTCTGTCCCCAGAGCCTTGCTGAGGGACTTTGGGGGAAGAGGTTATCCCATGGCCAGGATGGGACAGCAAGCATCGAGGGAGGGGTGTTGACCTCTTGCTTTGGACTCTACTTCCATATAACTAAGTTGCTACTTCTGTGCATTGCTGAATTGACCCAAAGTGGGAACTAGTGTGCCCGGGTGCTTTGCAGGGTCAGTTTCCCTGAAGTGATGTTGCTTGTGGGTGACTTGCCCCCACTTTACCCTGGGTATTCTTGAGGAGAGAGGGATAAGAAAATATTAGGTAGAAAGAGAGAGACCTTGAAGACGAGAAGAAAGACAGAAACACAGGATAGCTTCGGGAAGACCTGGGTCAATATCCAACGGCCCAGAACTTTATTCAAAAGGGCTTTTTATAATAAGACAAAAGACCCACCTCTTGCTAGATACAGCCAAGTGTAGACCCTTCCAAACACCTGGTAACCACACCCATGGTCAAATCATCCCCTTATGCAGGCCTGCTGGGTAAAGCAAGCTCAGATTCTCTGGCCCTGAGCAATTTGGGCCTCTACAGTTGCTTCTCCTGTAGAGGATGAACAAGTCCACTCTGTTCTTCAGCATCCCTGACAACGGAAGCCTGGAGTCCTCAAGCTGCTGCAGACACCAGCAATGCTGTGCTAGGGGCCAGTGTGGCTCCCGAGACCAGGATCTGCCAGGAGGACCTTGTGACTGCCTCATAGCTTCTGTTGAGCCAGGGAACATCTTAGTTGGGTTTCTATTGCTGCAATATAACATCATGACCAAAAGCAACTTGGGAAGGAAAGGGTTTATTTCATCTCACAGCTTGTAGTCTGTCATCCAGGAAAGTCAGAGCAGGAAATTAAGGCAGGAACCAGGAGGCAGCAGGTGATGCAGAGGCCGTGAAGAAAAGCTGCTTACTGGCTTGCTCCTCAAAGCTTTCTCAGCCTGTCTTTTTGGCTCCCAGGACCACTAGCCTAGGGGTAGCACTACCCACAGTGACCTGGGCCCACCACATCAATCACTAACCAAGAAAATGTCCCCACAGGCTTGCCTGCAGGCCAGTCTGGTAGGGCCATTTTCTCAATTGGTGTTCTCTCTTTCCAAATGACTCTAGACTGTGACAAACTGACATTAAAAACTAGACAGCACAGGGTCTGAGGGCATGACACAACCATGTTCGCTTTCCCCCCTCCCCCTGTGAGGTCGCTGTGGCCCAGGCCTGGTTCACTCAGGTTGGACAAAGGAGCAAATGAGAGCTTACTGAGTGCCTGCCGGAGGCCCCGATGTCCAGCCGTGGGTTAGGCTATGCCACCCTCTGCACCCTCCCCAGCCACGGGTTAGGCTATGCCACCCTCTGCACCCTCCCCAGCTGTGGGTTAGGCTATCCTACCCTCTACGCCCTCCCCAGCTGTGGGTTAGGCTATGCCACCCTCTGCACCCTCCCCAGCCACGGGTTAGGCTATCCCACCCTCTACGCCCTCCCCAGCCACGGGTTAGGCTATCCCACCCTCTACGCCCTCCCCAGCCATGGGTTAGGCTATGCCACCCTCTGCACCCTCCACAGTGAGCCTGGCTGTAGTCCCAAAGGTCACTAAGGCCAGCATGACAGCAAAGACTGTCCACGGGGACAATGTGGACGCTTTGCTCAGAAGTATATTTGAATTTGCAGGAGAGAACGGCCTCCCTGGACACCCTGGAAAGGCAGGACCAACTGGACACAAAGGTAACAGCCTGGCAGACAGCAAGGGTGCAAAGCAGGCACCTCAATCTGTCCATGAAGACATGGAGGTTGGAGAAAGAGATGGGGAAGGATTCTGCCCTACCCCAGGCCTCAGTGTCCCTTCCTGCCAGCATCAGGGGTTGCCTGCCCCCAGTCCTGCGGGCTTCCAGCTCCCCAGCTGACCCTAAGGAGTGCCTGCCTTGGGTGACTAGCCTCATTTGGTGGGTCTCCTGATTGCTCAGATGCTCTGGGCATCAGTATCATGTTCTCTGCTTCCCCAGGAGACCGAGGAGAGAAGGGAGTACAAGGAGAGAAGGGAGTACGTGGAGAGAAAGGTGAGTCCATGTATTGTGTCTTGGGGGTCTGCCATGCCCAGTCATACCTAGGGAGAGGGTCCTCAGTCTGAGGTCCTATTGTCTGGGCAGGGGGTAGAGTAGGGGGCAGAGACCAAGATGTTCAAACTCTGAAGACTCACATCCTAGCACCTGCCTGTGGTCTAGCTGGGTGATTAGCAAAACTGATTTGAATTCTTTTCTAATTGATGCTTATTTATTTATTTATTTATTTATTTATTTATTTATTTATTTATATTTTAATTATAAAATTCTAAGAGGCAACCTCATGTTTTCTTTACAATTGAGGGGGACCTATCTGCATTCTGAATGCCATGGACACCCCTCACTCACAAGGCCTCCTGGGAGACTCTGGCAGAGCACAGTCTAAGCATTCTGGGAGTAAGGAGGGGGCTCTCCACTTTCTTTGGTACACAAGGCCTGGACAAGGGTGCTGTCAGGGACAGCACTTACCACAGCTGCAGAGGAAAAGCCAGGCAGCTAGACCATGTACCCCAAGGGCAGGGCATAGGCGAGTCCTGGAATTACCCAGCTCATATTATAGGGGTCAATGGGGACGAAGCTGATGACCACACACTTAAGACCAGGTCTCTTCTCTCCCCACACAGGAGACACCGGGCCATCTCAGTCGTGTGCTACAGGTGACCACATCACCTACCCTGTCCCCATGTGGATATTCTCTGTCCCTACCTCCCTTTTCTGGGCCCCTGCTGTGTGACTTTGAGCTCGTTGCCTACTTTCTTTGAGCATACCTGGGTTCCAGTCCAACCTTCACTCCCTGCTTCCATCCACAGGACCTCGGGCTTGCAAGGAATTGCTCACCCTGGGCCACTTTCTTACTGGCTGGTATACCATCTACCTGCCAGATTGCAGGCCTCTGACTGTGCTGTGTGACATGGACACTGATGGCGGGGGCTGGACCGTGAGTACTGGGTTAGCCCTCAGGCACAGAACTGTCAGGACCCAAGTTCCATGGCCAACAGAAAATGAGATATGTGGATTCTCTGTCCCTTTGTACCTCAGAGGGAACCCTTCCTTCTCTGAAGATAGAGAACCAGCAGTGCTGGCCGGTGACCTGTGTGGGAAAGCCTATGTTGAAGGGGAGGACCAGATGAAGCCAGCACACTCCACTTCCTGCTGTGTGGCTTGGGACATGTGGCCTACTCTCTTAGCTGCCACTTACTTCATTGTGTGGGGTCCACAATGGCATGCTTATGGCACTAGGTTCCCAGTGTTCTGGGGATCCTGGGTTCCTGTTCTGCTTTGAGGCTTGGTCCCCCGTGCTGTAGGAAGTTTGCCTGCCTTCTTGACTTCTGCGTACACCTCCCTGTCCCAGGTCTTCCAGAGGAGGCTCGATGGCTCTGTGGACTTCTTTCGGGACTGGGCCTCATACAAGCGTGGCTTCGGCAGTCAGCTGGGGGAGTTCTGGCTGGGAAATGACAACATCCACGCCCTAACCACCCAGGGTAGGCAGTGCCAGCCAGATGGGGTAACCTTGGGACTCTGAGTCCTGAACCATGGGGCAGAAGAGTCCCAGGGTGTTAGATCACACAGCAGTGGCACCCCAGGGCATGAGATCCCTGCTGTGACCTTCCAGAAGGTGAGGATCAGGGGATAAGGGATCTCTCTAGTGTGGGCTACTGACATCTCAGGACCCAACAGAAGAGGTATGCTGGTAGTCTTGGGAACATCCCTTCTCATCTCTAGCTGTTAATTCCCCCAGAACACTTGCCTCTGGGTCCTACAGAAGTCCCTCTTGCCTCATATTTGCCATAGAGAGCAGGCTCCCCAAAGCCCTTCTCACCCCACTACGGCACATAACACTGGCTCATGGTCTGTCCTGTGATCCAATGGAAACCACATAGCCTTTGTCTCTCACTCACTGTCAGGACACCTTACTGTGTCTGCTCCTGGGCATCCAATTTTTTGGGGGGAAGAAAAGAAAAAAACTGTTCACATCCAGGTTCAGGCTACTGCATTTCAGGGCACAGCCCTCTGGGAGAATTCACAAAATTAAGCATGGCAGATCACGCCAAGGGAACGTGGCCAGTAGGTTTTCAGGTACTGCCTGTGGAACAGATGTTGGTACCTACCCAGGTGAATTCCCTAGGGCTGCCTAGTGTGAAGGCTCAAAAGCTGAGCCTTAAGAGCCTTAACACGCCCTCCCCCCGCCCTTGCAGGAACCAGTGAGCTACGAGTGGATCTTGCAGACTTCGAAGGCAAGCATAACTTTGCCAAGTACAGCTCCTTCAAGATCGAGGGAGAGGCCGAGAAATACAAGCTCGTCCTGGGAAATTTTGTTGGAGGTGGTGCTGGTGAGCAGCTTGAGGAGGGGCTGTGAGATGGCGGCTTCTGAACCAGTCCGGGAGTAGAGGGGCCTGCTTTCTATCTCCCCCGGTGGCCTTGAGCTGGGCCTATGGCTCTGAGCCTAGGGTTGCCATCTGCAAAACACTAATATCTACATCCCTATACTAGGTGAGGACCATAGATGCAGTCTGTTAGCACCCCCCAAGACTGCCCGATAGCCAGGAACTAAGGGCCCACACCCAGCTCCATTGCATAGTGAGTGGGGACCACTGACTACCATATAATGATAGAGTCAGAAGGAGATGGGCATCTCTCCATGGGTGCTAAAGCCCTGTTTCTTATAGAAAGAGCACCTTAGGGACACTGAGTTAGTCAGACCCTTTACTGTAAAGGTGAAGTGGAACATCATGGTGGAAGCTTGTGATAGAACGAAGCCTTTCATTTTAGGGCCAATGGGAAGCAAAGAAAGAGACTGAAAGGGAACACCCCTCAAAGGCATGTCTCTAGTGACCCAGTTCCTCTAACTAGGCCCTGCCTGTCACCAGCTCCCTATGGGCTACTAGGACTCTATCAGTGACTAACCCACAAATGACGCCTCAGCTCTTTTCAACCAATTACCCGAACCCCTAAACACTGCTCGAATTGCGATTGAGCCTTCAATATACAAAGCTTTGTGGGGAGAGCTCATCTCTAAACCACAGCAGCCCTCTTTCCCGAAGGACTCTGGCCCTGTGGTTTGGAAAGTCCATCTTACAAAGTACGTGTCTGGGTACAGGGAGCCGTGGGGCATGACCACACCTATTCAACCGCTGAACCCACAGCTAAGTGGGGCAGGCTGCTCTCTCGGGAGCTTTGAAGGTGACAGCTCTGAAATTCATGTACCCACTTTGCAGCATCTCACCTGGGACTTTTAGGAAAGAAAACAAAGTCTGTATGTGGGGAAACTGAGGGCGTCAGAAGCTGTGTGCCCAGCGTGGAGGTGCAATAGGGTAAACTCTGGAGGCATGACCATTTGGAGCTGACTTAGAGACAGCCAGGGCAAGAGGAAGTTAAGAGAACTCCTAGAGAGAGCTGCAGGCTGCCGTGAGGAGAGAATTGGTACTGGTGATGCTGTTCAGAGGCTCCCTGAGGGAGCAGAGAGTGTGGCTGAGGAGAGATAACAATGGCCACAGGGACTTGCTGGACCAGGAGGAGGGGGTCATATCTGGCGTTATACTCTCCCAAAGCTTGTGAAGATGGGTCCCTCACCTGGCCCTCAACTGATGAATTATCCAGCTGAGAATAGGCAAGTCACAGGCAGGAGATGGGGCCGTCTAGTGCGCGTCTAGCATCTACATGACACATGTTCTTTCTGAACAGGTGACTCCCTGACTTCCCAAAACAACCAATTTTTCACTACCAAAGACCAAGACAATGACCAGAGTTCTTCCAACTGTGCGCTGAGTTACCGTGGAGCCTGGTGGTACAGTGATTGTCACCATTCCAACCTGAATGGCCTCTACCTCAGGGGGCCCCATAAGAGCTACGCAAATGGTGTCAACTGGAAGTCGTGGGGAGGGTACAACTACAGCTACAAGGTTTCTGAGATGAAGGTGCGCCTCACCTAGCTCCCACCACAGGAAGGACCTTCCATCTTCATTACCAGCTAAGGAAGAAATGTGCCCACCCTGCCCTGCTCTGCCCTTTACCCACAGTCCACACAGCCTGTGACCTCCAGGACAGCCTTCCTCGTATACTTACATTTGCATTCCAAAGGAAGAATTGCATTCCCCAAAGCTGCTTGTTCTCTGACAGACATGTGTCTGTGGGTGTTCTGTGTGACTTTTTAGACTTTCGCCACATCTGTATCATCCAGCAGAGCTGTCTATGACCTTGACAGTCAGGAAGAGTTGGAAAGCCCATTTATAAATGCAGACCAATGCCTGCTTCCCTAGGGCCACCTGCCTCTGACCCTCAGCTCTGCCACTACCATAAGTGACCTGTCCCCATCCCAGCCCCATGTTCCCTTATAGCTCACTCACAGCAATTTACATGTCCATCAAAAGGTCACCTGGGGCTAGGAAATGTTCATAAGAGGTTGGGAGCATGCAGAACCCCTTCTGCTTGCTATGTAAATGTTTCTGTGAGCCAGCAGCTTCCCATGAATAGCAGATGTGGGGAGCACTGACCACAGGGCCAGCAGTACCTGAGGAGAAGATGAAGAGGAGCCTGCCTCACCCAGGACACATCTCCTCTCCAGAACCTCAATTCTAATTGACAGAAGTGAGTGGGAGTTTCTGGGGGAAAGGAGAGGTACTCCTCATAGACTAGGGCTAGTTTCTCCCTAGGACTCAGGGGGTCTGAGCAGGAGGAAGAGAGAGGTGGGTATGCCCCATTCAAACTAGACCATCGGCTTATGAGGCACAAAGAGGAAGGAATTAAGGGCCCAGAAGGATAGAATTCCTCTACACATTCATGTTCAGCCCTATACCTCTGCTTCAACCGACACCCACACATTTAATGGCTTAAAACAACAGGACCCATTACCTACTGTTCCCAAGATAATAAGACTTGTAGAGGTCCAGCTGGCCAAAGTCAAGACACTGGTGTGCCTTCCTCCTGATGCCTGCCATGGGGCCTGGCTCCCAGCCCCTCCAGCTTCCCGGGTACCCTGACTGCCTTTTCTGTCGTTCCTTTGTCCAGCTTTAAAGTCAGCAACAGTGTATCAGTCTGACCTACTGCTGTCTGTCACCTGGAATGGGTCTCCATTTCTGACTGGAGTTAGATAGTCTGCTTAGAAATGCCTCACAGGTCTTGGGGAGTCACACAGCCAAGTTTCTCTCTGGAAACTGTTTACAGGTTCTGGGCATCAGGCAAAAAGTCTTCAGCAGAGGACATATTACCCTGTCCACAACATCCTATTAAAAACAAACAAACAGAACTGGAGACGTACCTCAGTTTGTAGAGTGCCAGCCTAGCATGCAAGTTCTGGATTTGATTACCAGTGTTGGGTAAACTGGGTGTGGTGGTGCACACCTCTAACCCTAGTGTTCAGGGGATGGAGGCAGAAAGGTCAGAAGTTCAAGGCTATCTCAGGTTTAAAGCCAGTCTTTGATACATGAACCCCTATCTCAAGCAAATAAGCTAATAACAGCAACAAAAACCAAATGGCACAATCTAATAATAACAGTAAAAAAATATCCCAGCAGGTCAGTAAAACCTAGTATTTGGGCTTGAGATGCAGCTTGGTGGTAGAGCCCCTGACCAGTATGCACTGAGTTCGAAAGGCAGGATTGAACGAAACAAAGAAGGCATGAGATTTGAGCAAACATCTCATGAAATTGAGTCCGATGCATTTGTTAAAAAGCTCCAGATAATTTAGACTTCTAAAAACATTCTCATATTTGTAAAAAAAAAAAAAAAAAAAAGTTTCAATTTATTTATAAAATTATACCTATGAGAAAAATGCAAATCATAACAAAATGAGGTGCTAACACAGGCTGCAGCTCACTAAAGCCTCTAAATGAGCAAGGCCATGTTTAGGGGACAAGGGGTCCACTCACCAGTAGCAGCCACTGGAAGGCTGTGGCCAATCTGAAAATAATAAACGTGCATCGAAGTCATGGAAGGACCTCAGCCATGATCATACCACATACCTCATACCTAGAGGGTGCCCTTCATGGCCTGGACGCACCAGTGTGGCTGCAAGAGGCCTGGCCAGGAACTAAAGACTCTCAGACCAGAGTGAACCCCAGTGCTCACCACAAGGAGAATGTGCCAAGAAAATCACAGAGACAGCAGCCCCACAGAATTCTCCTCAGCAGCAAAGGAAGCAGTTGTCTGCATGGCAAGGGGTGGGTATTGGTTTAAATTTTTTTTTTTTTTTTTTTTTTTTTTTTTTTTTGGTTTTTCGAGACAGGGTTTCTCTGCGTAGCTTTGCGCCTCTCCTGGAACTCACTTGGTAGCCCAGGCTGGCCTCGAACTCACGGAGATCCGCCTGGCTCTGCCTCCCGAGTGCTGGGATTAAAGGCGTGCGCCACCACCGCCCGGCCCGGTTTAAATATTAAGGCCACTCCACATAGCTACAAGGGAGGTTTATTTTGTGGGGTAACTTACAAGTGAAGGGATAGGTAACAGGGTCTGGGAAAGGTGAAGCACAGTCCAGCGGTGTTCTCTGGAGAACTCTGCTCGGTCTACCTCCAGTGTCCAGGGTCCAGGAACCAAGAGAGCCGGCGCATCCGGATCTCGGGTCTTTAGGGTCCTCTCTCTGCTCCGCCTTGTAGGCGTGACAGCTACCGAAGCCTCAATGGGGGTGGCACTTCCAGGTCAAAGCTGGACCGGCTACCCACTACATCGCAACATCATAGATGCACACCTTAATTAATTAATTGTTAATGTATGTGTGCATGGATGTGCGTACATGCAAGAGTGTATGCACCTGTGTGTGCAGGTGCACACCGAGGACAGAAGGCGGCACTGGATCCCTGGGAGCTGGGGTTTCACGCGTTTGTAATTTATACAGCTTGTTACGTGGGTGCTGGAACTCAAACCCAGGGTTTGTCCTCATGATTGCACAGTCCAAATTCTTAACCACGAAGCTACTTCTCTAGCCCCTCACATAGTTACTTTTTAAAATGCAGTTCTCCCGGTGATAAATTCCACATTTGTTATCTGTAAGTGTGCTTCATTTGCCCCATTTTATTTTCATTTACTTATTTATTAGTGTGTGCATGTGTGTGGGAGCTGCACATGCACGTCAATTCAGAGCTCAGTCCAGAGTGCCAGTCCTCAGGCATCGTGCATTTGTTTATTTATTTATTTACTTGAGACGAGATCTCGTGCAAAGACCTGGGGCTTGCTAGTTAAGCCAGGCTGTTTGTCCGGCGAATTCCAGAAATTCATCTGTCCCTGTTCCCCAACACTAAGCTACATGCCACTACACTGCAGGGGAGGACTTCTCCCCATGTGAAAACTTCATTCCTATTCTTGGATTTTTTTTTGTTTTTTGTCTTAAAATTTCCCTTCAATTCCATCCTACAGCACCCAGGTCTGTGATGGGGACATCGCCATTCATTTCAGGAGGGTTTGTCGTTACCTCCTGAAGCACGGTCCTGGCATCCATCTTGAGTTCTTGGTGCTCCTGACTCAGTCTTATAAGCAGCGGGAGCCGGGGTGTCTTTCTTCTTCAACATGGTGTGTTTTCTTGATTCTTTGTATCCCTGTACAATTTGGGACTGTAGACTGGACTTTTTTAATCTTGTTGTTATCTTCTGGGACAAGGTAGATTGTGTTGCTGTTTGAGCAGAGAATCCTGTCTTGGTAATGTTAATAGCCCCCAATTTTGATTATCTCTCCAATCTGCCTCTTGACTTTTTTTTTCTTCTTCCAGCTCATCAGGCACTTTTTGTCACCTCTAAGATGCAGATGTCCCAAAATGTGCCCCTAAGTGTACACTGCACAGCCTATGGCTTCATTTTCTGTGGCTCAAATTGACCTTTGAACCTCTTAGACCTCCCTAGGAATTCAGGCTCTTCTACTGGTGATGACCCCAGCTTAGCAACTGCAAGTGTCCTGCAATGGGTCCCAGCCACCCTTGGGTCCCTGTCTGTCTGGGTCCCTGCTCCCCCGGGTCCCTGCTCCTCCTAGATTCCTTCCCCTCTGGGTCCCTGCTCCCTCTAGATCCCCACCTCTCTGGATTCCTGCTCCCCCGGGTTCCTGGCCTTCTTGGTTCCTGGCCTTCTGGGTCTCTACTCCCTTGGGCCCCTGCTCCTTGGGTCTAGTCTCCCCTTGGGTTCCTTTTCCCTGTGGGCCCCTGCTCCTTCTGGTTCTGTGCCCCTCTGGGTCTTGTTCATTTGTCTTTGGAAGGAATCTGACCTCCCACCATCCCTTCTAATTCATTAAAGGATATGGGCATCTACACTTTTTATATTCTAATTTGAAATGTAGTTTAAGTTTTTCATAAATTTTATTTTATGTAAGATTTTATTTTATCCTATGCATGCAAAATTGTACAAAATTTTATGTATACATAATTGTGAATTTTTATGGAAAATAGCCTGTGATTTTTATTTCTTAATGTTACAGTTAGTTTCCATGTTACAAGTGTTTGCACATTTAGCTTTTTAAATAGCCACTAACTCACTTGAGGAAATGGTCATTCTTTTACTGTGGGCTTGGACCCTGCACAGCATGCCACATGTGTGTATACGAAGCTGTCTCTCTACTCTTGGGTTTTCTCCCAGGAGTGAGTTTCTTGGCGAGCCTGATGATTCACAGAGCATTCACTATCATGGATGTGGGATCAGAAGGATTCAGCCACCACCACGACACCACCAGGCCCCTGATGTAAGGTGACGGATATTCTCTGTCACCAGCCTCACTCAGGGTTTCTTTCCCATTTCTTTCTGATTCAGCTCTTTCATGCCTACACTCAGGGGATGGTTGGGGTTCCTGGGGACATGTGGCCTGTAGAGTGACCTGTGGTTGTCAGGTCTACTTGATGTACTGCCACATGGCCTGTGTGCGTATGTAGTATGTATGTGTCTGCATCTACACCCATGGAGGCCAGGGGCCAACACTGGGTGTCTTCTTCCATTTCTCTCCATCTTATTTTTTGAGACAGGGTCTCTCACTGAAACTGGTGCTTACTGATTGGCTAGACCGCTGGTCATCCAGCCTCCAGGGAGCCTCCTTCTCCTCCCCTTCCCCTCAGCACTGAGATAACAGATGTATATCACCACACCTGGCTTTTTGAGTGGATGCTGGGGGTTCGAACTCAGGTCCTCACGCTTTACAGCGTTTTACTGGTTGAGCTATCTTTCCAGGGGCCACGTGGCTTTCACCATGGCCCAGAATCCACAGGAAGCTTTTAGATTCTGGGTGTTGTCTGCTGGGATTCAGGCTTCCTAGGTCTGAGAAGGGCCATGACCCTCTTTTATGAGTCTTCCTGGATGGTTGTGATGGGCAGTCAAGACTGGGACCTGCAGGATCTGCGGATGATTACAAGACAAAGGAAAGCTGATCCTCGGGCTGTCAGAGTAAAGTTCACTTTAGACCAGTGGTTCTCAACCTTCCTAATGCTGTGACCCTTTAACACAGTTCTTCATGTGGTGGTGACCCCCAACCATAAAGTCATTGTCATTGCTACTTCATAACTGTAATTTTGCTACTGAAGGGTTTAATGGGGTGCTCGTGGCTGGCCGCCACCTGCGGCGGCCACGGCAACAGAAGAGAGCGCTGGATGCTGCGGTGGCGGGAGAATTATGAGCCATGGCTACCTTTCTAGAGCTTTATTAGGAGGGAGAGAGACAGAGAGACGACAGAGAGAGAGACAGAGACAGAAAGACAGAGAGACTGTGCGGAGGGGAAGTATAGAGAGAATACAGAAAGAGGGCCTGTGGGAGGACACGCCCACTTTAGGCTGGGATGCTGCCGCAGGCTGATGACGTAATAAGGACATAATCCTTACAGCTACTAGTATGGCTCATAATATAAATATGTGTTTTCCGATGGTCTTAGTGACTCCTGTGAAAGGGTCGTTGGACCTCCAAAGGGGAGCAACCCACAGGTTAAGAACTGCTGCTGAAATGCCCAAAGAAAACTGGGCAGAGCAATCTTCCCAGGTAGGAGTCACTCAAACACAGTTTACACAGCTCAGATTAAGGGTGACTGAGAGTTCTGGGTAGCCTCTGTCCACATGCCCTGAACTTCTGCCACTCTGCTGAGCAATGTGGCAGCCACGTCTGCATCCACAGCCAAGCACATCCTGTGATGGGAGCTTGGGCCAGACTTGGTTAGGGTATGTTTCAAGTCCCTTTTCTTGGCTACCATCCTGAGCAAGCCCCTTTCTGTAGCCCAGTGTCTGGCTTTAGACTTTCTGCTGTGCAAGTACCTAAGCCCACACAAAGATCGGCTCCACACAAAGATGCAGTCTCCTTCAGTGGGAAGACCCTACAGGCCAGAGGGACTGTCCTGCCCTTTTCGGGACGATTTCAGGCAGCCTATGTATGCCTGCAGGCTCCAAAGACTTTCCGGATATGGGTCATGGGGAGCTGACAGGCCCATGGTCTGGGTGGACAGAGGACCTAGTCGGCTGCATCTCAGTTTTCACTGTGAAATGTGACTCTCCTCCAACCCAACTTAGGGTTAAAACTCCTCTTCCCACCGCAGAACAAAGCTCCGTGAGTCCTCGTTGCTGTCTGGGGACAGATGGGTTTTCAGATGGCCCCTAGCTGCGTTACTGGCTGGGACTCCTGACACATGGCGTGGTGGGTGGTGGGTGGGAGGAACAGAGTCTCCGCGCATCTCCAGGAATCACATCACTGGCCGCCCCCCACCCATATGTTGCCGGCGGACTTGTCACTGTGACAATGACAGCAGCATAAGTCATTCAGAACCACTAAAGAGCAGCTGAAGACCGCAGGGGGAGGCAGCACTTGTGCAGAGCCCAGGCGGTCTCCAGGTTGCTGGGAGTGATGTAGGTTTCCTCCAGCCGGCCTCCTCACTGTTCCCTGTCCACCATCTCTCCTGGCAGTGCATTGGAACAAGGCACTCTGCCTCCCTGGGATAGACACAGACCCACCCTTGCTGTTATCCAGGTCATGGTCAGAGCAGGGCAGGGCAAGCAGAGCAGGGCCTGGGATCTAAGAACAGGATCCCTTTGGACACAGAGTTCCTTCCCCTAGCCCTACCCAGGCTCCCTCTGAGACAGTCTTCAAGTCAGTGGGACGTGTTCCCTGCCTCTCTGTATCTATTGTCATGAGGCCATCTCCCTGAGATGGTCCAGGCTCAGACAGGAAGAATCCCTGCTTCCCTCCCTCCTCCCTCCCCCGCCTCTCTGTTCACATGAGCAGATCAGAGAGCAAACTCAGGCACTGTTTCTCTGGAGTCACTTGCTTTTTCACTTTTTTGAGACAGGGCCTCTCCTTGCCAAGTAGGCTTCACTGGCTGGCCAGTGAACTCACATCTCCAGCTCTGGGATGTGTGCACCACCGTGCCTGGCTCTTTACATGTTTCCAGGGATCGAACTCAAGTCCCTTGGGTTTGTAGAGCATCACTTTACCACCTAGGCTATCACCCCCCAGCCAGGAGGGACCTTTGTGACAAGGCCGAGTCACTATATAGAAAGGAATCTGCTTGTCCTGGTTGCCAACAGGCATTTAAAACCTTCCCTCTTATTGTTTAGGAATCTGGGGCTGTGCCAGCATTTCCATGCCTGCAAGCCCCTGGCCTCCTGGAGCCGGCAGCCCACTTTGTTCCTGCTTGCCAACTGCTAGGCTCTTCTTCTCCGTGTAACACCTAGCCAGGCAGCCAAGAAAAACAACACACACTGTTAGAATCCTGTTTTTCCGGCTCTCCCCTGGGGCTGTAAAGGATACTCCACGCACCCACCCTCAAAGTTGTTATGGGCAACACATTGATCAGACACAGTCTTCGGCCCCACAGCCCCCTGTCAGCACTGAGGCCTGGCCTGTAGATTTAAATCAAAAGTAGATCTGCTATGGATTTCTCTATGAGTGAGCAAGAAAGCATATGGGTATTGTGACAGAAACCCAGGGTCACCATCACGCTGCCCCCGTTACTGCTTTATAGCCTGGCATGTGCCTTGGGGTTTTTCTACATGGCACAAAAGACTCAGGAGCTGCAAATATCCATAGAACCTCTGTGGCCATCTGATACCAAACATCTATAATATGGTCCCGTCTGGGGCCTGATGGGTTTAGAAATGTGTCCTTCCCACAGGAAGAGGACCAAAGATCAAAGTGAGCACATGGCACTGTTCTTTGCGAAGACACCATCTACAAACACTGTTGGCCAATGGGAATAGGGATTGTATAAAGACACAGCCTCTTCTCCACAGATGTGTGCTCCAGCTGTGGACTGGAACATGAATTGCCTGCATTTGCACTCAAACTTTGAAGTGCGGGGGCTGGAGAGTGGCTCCATGGGCAAAGTACTTGCTGTGTAAGCACAAGGACCTGAGTCCAGTCACCCGTGTAAAATTCAGGCATGGTGGTGCATGCTTGTGATCTCAGTGCTGAGGAGGCAGAGACAGGAAGCTCTCCTGGGGCTCCAGCCAGCCAGTCTAGGCAAAACTATGAGTGGCAAGCTCCAGGTCCAGTGAGAGACCCTGTCTCAGAAAGTAAGGTGGAGCGCAGTAAAGGAAGACCAACATTGGTTTCTGGTCTCCTCATGTGCACACATCAACAAATGTATCAGCACACACACACACGTGTGCTGTGGGATGTCCTGTATGTTGTGAATATATGTTGCTATGATTGATTGATAAATAAAACACTGATTGGCCAGTAGCCAGGCAGGAAGTATAGGATAAGCAGGACAAACAGAGAAGAGAGGCTGGGAGGTGGAAGTCTGGAGGAGTTGCCAGCCCGCCATCCAGGGAGTAACATGTAAAGGCAGCAGGTAAAGGCCCGGAACACATGGTGACATATAGATTAACAGAAATGGGCTGAGTATAGGAGTAAGAGCTAGTCAGTGGTAGGCCTGAGCTAATGGCCGAGCAGTTTAAATAATATAAGCATCTGTATGTTTACTTTATAAGTGGGCTATGGGACTGCCAGGGCTTGGCAGGACCCAGAGAGAAAGACTCTATTTACACACACGCATGCACACACACATGCACACACACACACTGAAATAAATGCAGGTCTGATAGTCAGGGAGGCATCCTGACTCTGGAGGATTGAAGGGAAACTTAGGCCAAGTTGGTGAAAAATGCAGGTCATGCTTCTGCCCTGCTCAGTTTCCAGTGTGTGGGGTGTAGCTGTGAAATGCCTCCTTGTCTCCAGGAGAGCATGTGCAGAAGACTCAAGAGTCAGGACGCTTCCCCAGTAATCTCAGGAGAGCTTGGCATCTGCGGATGCTCCTGGGACTTGTGGCACATGCACGAGTCTTAGTCTCTCAACTAGGTGATGTGTACCATTTGTGGGGAGGAAAAGAGAAGGCAGAGACCTGAAGCAGCTGACCAAAGCAGGTGCCTTTGCTGCCCTGGAGGATGGGGGTGAGGGCTCAAGTTTGGGGTTTTCCTTTCTGTTGCTAAAAACCATGACCCTTCCTAAGATGACTTGGTGATGGTCAATTTCAGGTGCAATTTGATTAGCGAAAGGAGGCACCTAGGGCTGGGAAAATAGTACACACACCAGCCATTGCCACTGTGGAAATGATGAGGTGGGAGGCAAGGGATGGAGGGAGAAGATGCCATCTAGTGAGTTAGCTCCACCAATGGTGGACTCTACCTTTAGAGTCCTGTGGCGCACAGGTATGCCTCTCTCCTGGGGCTTTGTTAACACAGCCTGGATCAGTCTATTACTTACTTTTCTTCCTCACTGTGATCAATACCAGACAAGAAGCAACTCAAGGGAGGATTTATTATGATTCATGATATGAAGACACAGTCCAGCATGCTGGGAAGTCTGGGCAGCAAGAGAAGCCAGGGGCTGTGGCAGCGAGAACAGGAGTCTGCCTATTGACATCTGGGTGCATCTGGAAGCCAAGAAAATAAAGCAGGAAGCAGGCAAAGCTATAAAGCCTCAAGGCCCTTGGAGCTGGGTAGTGGCTTAGCAGTGAAGAACACTTATTGCTCTTCCAGAGGACCAGGTTCGAGTCCCAGCACCCACATGGTGGTTCCTAACCATCCATAAGTTCCAGGGAATATGATGCCCTCTTTTGGCTTCCATAGGCATTGCAAGCATATGGTGCACTTATTATACATATAGACAAAACACTCACACACATAAAATAAATAAATCAAAAACCCAAAAACAAACAAGCAAAGCAAACCTTAAGACTTGCCTCCAGCCGTCCACCTACTCCATCCAGATTTTACCTTCTTAAGTTTCACAACCTATCAAAATTTCAACCTTTAAAATTGTATCATGAACTGGGAACAGAATATTTAAATGCATGAGCCCATGGGAGGTGTTTTATATCTAAATCATAGTGACTAAGACCCCACTTCAGAGGAGCAATCACATACTTCCCAAACCCTGTCACGCATTAGCTGACATGGCAGCCTCTTCTAATATTACTTCCTATTAACCACCCTAAGGCGTTGAGTCGATGGACAGGTGTTATGCTTTGGATGCTAAATGTTTCCCACAGGCCCATGCGTTAAAGGACTGTTGCACAGTGTGGCTCCTGTAAGAGGTGGGGTCTACCTGGAGGTTTTAAAACACTGGGTGTGTTCCCTTCTCTTCCCTGATCATAATGTAAGTGGCTTCCTCCACAGCACATGCCTACGAAGCCACCTTGTGCCTAACTGACCATGGATTGGAATTTCTAAATCCATTAGTCCAAACAAGCCTTTCCTGCAGAAGTGGAACCCCAGAAGGTAACCTTTCTTCTCACAGAAGTTAATGGCCTCTAGTCTTTTGTTACAGTGATGGAAAACTAGCCAGGGAACCCATGGTTCACAAAAGAGGTGGCTCATGGAACCAGAGACAGGATGGGTGGGGAAAGAACATTCACCTGGCTTCTAGAAAGATGGGGAACCTTCACCAACCAAGCAGAGAGGCCTCCCTGTGCCATGAGCCTGCACCTCCTGGGAACCCACAAACACTCGCTCATATGTATATCATATTGGGGTGATTTCAAAAGGCGTTCCTCTCCCAAATATCTTGGCCTTTTTATAAATATTTTAAAATCCTTATTAAGATAAAGCAAAGATGCTCATAAACACATTACATCAGGGCTTAAATTTTTGAAATTTATTTATAAAAATTATTTTTAACTCATCACTCAGTTAAGGAAGATTTAAAAACAACACTTTAGGGGGAAAAAACTTCTAGCTTGACAGATTAAAAAATGTTTCTGTCTTTAATCGTTTATTTTTGTCTCCTGCAATAATGACACATACTTGTGAAGGTAAATGTTTTTTGAACAAGTATTTCTCAAGGTTTAACCTCTATTAATCACAGCTTCAGAGCGCTCTCACTTCCTGGAGGAACCAGCATCCCAGGAGAACTTGTGTAAATTCAGATACTTAGGCTTGGGCCAGAACTGGAGCTGGGGCTCAGAAGGCAGAGCTGTTGCTTAACATGCAGGATGGTCTGCCTTTGATCCACAGCTCCATATTCTCCAAGCTGGGACTACACACTGCCCAGCTCAGCATGCCAAGGGTGAAAACAGGAAGATGGAGACTTAAGATCATCCTTGGCTACATAGTAAGTCCCTGGCCAACCTAACATGCAGAAGACCCTGAAAACAAACTCACTCACTCACTCACTCACTCACTCACTCACTCACTCACTCACTCAGTGACTGCTGTTGCCTTGGCCCTGGGCCCTGCTGGGTTCTCTGAGTGCAAGAGGAAGGCATCATCCCAAATTGTGCAGACCTGGGATGCTTTGGGAGGTCCAGGACTAAACTGGGGATCCAGAAGTCTCCAGGAGGAGAGAGAAACTGGTCTGTGGTTGGACTGCTTCCTGGGTCAGTTATCTAGAAAGAGAATATCAGTTCACACTGTGAGGGGAGGGAGCTGGGTAGCTGTGCCAGGAGATAGGACCTGCGTGCTGTTGCCCCATGACAGGGGGAGCAGGGTGGGGAGGAGCAATTTAATTTTAATTTTACAGTATAAAACATTTTACAAACTTAAAAAGTTCCACAGTCTTATAAATTCAAATATCTTAAAAGTTTAGTCTCTTTCAAAAAAAATCTAAAGTTCACAACTGTGGGCTCCTATAAAATTAAAAATAAGTTGAATACTTGCTTACTTCAAGAGGGAAGAACCAGGTACAGTCACAATTTGAACAAAGCAAAATTAAATAAAGTAAGTAATTCAGTGTCCAGTGTCTGGGATTCATTCACAATCTTCTGGGCTTCTCCAAGGGGCTGGGGTCACTTCTCCAGCTCTGCCCTCTGCAGCACACACAGCTCGTCTTCTAGGCCCCAGCTGGCTCCACTCACTGTTGCTGCTGTTCTTGGTCATCCCATGGTGCTGGCATCTCCAAAATCCTAGGATCTTCTGCTGCAACTGGGCTGTATTTTCGTCAATATCCTCCCTCTCCCAGGCTCTCTTCAGGGACTCCAGCCCTACCACACAGTGCCAAGCCTCAGAAGCTCTCTGTGACCCCTTCATGCCTTCAAAACCGGCACCACTGGGTGACTGTTACACCTTACCAAGTTCTGCTGCCGGCACAGGGTACAATCTCGGCTACCTCTGGAACAGGGCTTCTGTATGCTGACCCTGAGGAAACACTTCCCAGAAGACTTCACCTCAATAGTGCTGGCCTCTTCTTAATCACAGCTGATCTCTAGCCCCAGCCTACCAGTACCTGTTGTCCTAGCAAAACAAAGGGACAAGTATAAGGTCTCAACTTGTGAGGAGACTATGAATTCACACTGGCAGCCCAGAGTGCCTGGGATACCACCACTCAGGGGCTTATTCCCACTTCTGAGTCTGTTGGAAACAGAAGCAGGGTGGCCTACGTTCCACAGCCTCACCACCCAGAGCACTGAGATGGAGCAGGGAGGCTGTGTGTCCAGCCTCCTCTCCCTCCTAATACATCTTCAACATAGGGTTTCCACTGAGATCCCAAACCTAGTGGAGACTGGAGGAACCTGAGATATGTGCTACATGGACTCTTCCAGAGCAAAAGCGGCTCAAGAGACGGCTAAGGCTTCAGAATGCTCACGGTTCTCCCAGGGAGCCTGGGCTCAGTTCCCAGGACCCACGTCAGGAAACTCAGAACCACCTACAGCATGTCCTCTGGCCTCAGTGGCACCACCATGCACATAAACTTATGAAAGCACACAACCATACACATAAAAATAAGTAAAGAAACCTTAAAAAAGAAAAAAACAAAGGCAAATTTGGCCACTGAAAGTACCATATTAGATATACAGAAATTGAATTCATTTTTGAACAACAAAGGTGTGAAGTCTTTGGTGGGTACAAAACTGCCCGCAAAAACAACACGTGAGAAAAATGGAAACAGAAAAGCCCCTGAATCCCCATCGCGGGAGCCTGGGGACATTTCTGTCACCCTCTCGTGTCTGAAGAAGCCAAGGCTCCAAGGTGTTCACAACCAGTCCTGTCCTGTTCAGCCACACTCCTTTCGTTTCCTCTTCCAGAAGTTTCCCTCCACACCTCTGCCCCACTGCCCAGCACGGTTCTAGCATATGCTGAGCGTGGCCATGCAGTGGGGAGGGAGATGGAAGAGATCAGAATGGAGGTAGACGGCTCTGCAGGAGTGTCTGTGACACAATGAAGACACCCCAACACAATATTAACTACTAAAGGGACAGAGTCAAGCTGAGCAGAGAAAGTCCTGAACCTCTACAGACTTTGGAAATCAATAAAATAAAGGTCTCTAGAAAACCTGTAGAAAATTCCCTGAATATCTGACAACTCAATAACTTTAACTTTCTTCTAAAAACCACAGACAACAGAAGAGATCAAAAGAGAAATGTCAACTGATTTTAAACCAAATGAAAACAAAAAAACCCACAAATTCTCAGAGCTGGTGTGCATCGCTGAAGTGGCACTGGGAAGTCAAAGCAGGAAAGGCCCATGAGGAGGAGGAGGAGGAGGAGGAGGAGGAGGAGGAGGAGGAGGAGGAGGAGGGTGAGCACCTTCCACCTCAGACACCGGAACAAAGAGCAAATTAAATCCAAAGTAGGAGACAATGAATAGTAATGAGAAAGAGCTAGGAATGGTGGAGGAAATCAATATAGCCAAAGCTGCTGGTTCTTCGAGAAAGTCAATAAAAGTTATAAACCTGTAGCCAGGCTTATTAAGAGAAAGAGAGAGAGGGAGAAAGAAAGAGAGAGAGAGTGAGAACAGAACATTAAAATCACTCAGAAATAGATATCATTAACACATATTCTGCAAATATTAAATGAATTTATGGAGATATTATCTTAAAAATCTGTGCCAAGAAATTCAACAACAATGTCTTGAGCACCAAAGTCACTCAAGAAATACACAGCCTAGAGCCCAAGAGGTTACAGCCGTCACTACCATGCCTGACACCTGAGTTTAATCCCTGGAACCCTCACAATGGAAGAAAAGAACCAGTTCCCAAAAGTTGGCCTCTGATCTCTGTGTGAACAGCATTGCATATGTGTGAATGAACATACATACATACACACACACACACACACACACACACACACACACAACCCCACCCACCCCATTGCACACACACTAAAATAAGTAAAACGTTAAGAAAATTGTTTTAAAGAAATACAGAGCCTGAAAAACTACATATGGATAAAAGGAATTGAAATGATAGCCAAGACACACACACACACACACACACACACACACACACACACACTTTATCCTGTAATACGGCATTGCTCTTAAGGTAATTTCTTGACCAATAAACAGAACAGAGTCCACAGAGGAAACCCAGACCCAGGTGGCTTTAAGGATGAAGTAATCCAGACATAATAACAGCAATTCTTCCCCCACTATTTTCTGAAAATCAAAAAGTTACATATATTTCCTAACTTATTCTTCAAGGCCAGCCTTCCCTAATACTAACACCAGACAAAAATTACCACAAGAAAAGAATAATGATGGATCAATAACCTTTGTGAACACGGATGCAACAATTCTAAGCAAGACTTCAGCAAATTGAGCCCAACAATATAATGTATAAAAAGAACACATCATGAGCACCTGAGGTTTAGCCAGGGGATGGGAGGTGTATTTACCACTTGGAAATCAATGCCATTCTTCATCTTACTGGGCTGAAATGGAAAACCACATGGTCATCTCAAGAGAAAGGGAAATGTATTTGCAATTGTGATCCATTCTCCATCTCAAAAGCTCTTAGGATGCAAGGGGTAGAAAGTCCTAGCAAGTTCCAGCATGTAGGAACACATTTTCATCCTCCTGTGGTTCACATGTGGGTCTGAAGCCCACACATGGTTTCACTGGGTCCTCTGCTGAGGGTCAAAGGTGACAACCAAAGTTCTGTCATCGCTGAGACCAGCTGGGGAGCAAGCTGTGTCTAAGTTCCTGGAGTTGCTTCCCCAGGTTCCAGCCCCTGTGGCTGTAGAAGTAGTGGGTGCAGCTCCCAAAGCGTGCTGGCTGGAAGATGCCGTTGTACCTAAAGGCTGTCTGCCATGGTTTCACTAACATGGACTACCTCCTGTCTCCGAGTCAGCAAGAAGTGAGAACAGCAAGGCTTGCCTAGCAGGAGCTGCCATTTCATATGATCACAGTCTGTCTGTCTGTCTGTCTCTGTGTCTCTGTCTCTGTCTATCTGCCTGTCTGTCTGTCTGTCTGTCTGTCTGTCTCTCTCTCTCTCTCTCTCTCTCTCTCTCTCTCTCTCTCTCTCTCTCTCACACACACACACACACACACACACACACCCCTCTTCATCTCTATTGCACTCTACCAGACAGAAGCAACCCACAGGTCTGTCTACACTCAGGGAGAAGGAACCTTGCAAGGTGGGCTAGCCAGGCACAAGGAGTCTGGGGACACTTGAGGGTCTGTCACCACGGAGGGAAAACTGCTCAACAAACTATCAAAAGATGTCCCCTGCTCACATGACATTGGTGGTACAAAACTGAATGATGCACTCAAAATGATGAAAAGCGGGGGCTGGGGAGGTGGCTCGCTTGGCAAACTGTTTGTCTTGAAAGCAAGAGGACCAGAGTTCGATCCCCAGCAACCATTTAAAAAACTGGGTATGGTCGTACATGTGTGTAGTCCCAGTGCTGGGGAGGAAGAGGCAGGAGGATTCCTGGAGCTTCCTGTCAGCTAGTCTACCTGAAATGGTGAGGAGCTCCAGGCCAGTGAGAAATCCTGTCTCAAAAATAAAACAAGCAAGGGTACAAGGGACTGGCAAATGACACTGATACTTGAGGCTGTCCTGTGGCCTTCATATGCATGTGTACACACCATCCTGATGTGGACATTCATACACACCCACGTGCACATGCATGCACATGAATGCTTTCTGCTGCAATTAAAGGCATAGCTGGTTCATAGGGCAGAAGGTTAAGACTGGTTCTGTCTGAAATGAATCTAATGATGCAACTTGGTCTAAATCAGAATCCCAGCAGCCTGTATCTTCTGAGCCATTGAGATTGATCCTAGAGTTCACATGGAAAAGCACAAGATATAGAAGTGTCTGAAAATCTGAGGGAAAAAAAGAATCAAGTTGAAAGATGTGACATGATTTCATTTGTTATTGTGCTAATATTACTACGTAACTTGGTGAGCTCTGAAATAATGGTATAGGAATTGTCGATACAATTATATGATATTATCTCAGATTTATTAACAGAGCAATGGGGTATTTATTTAAAGGTAGACAATGGAACAATGAACCAGAATGGAGACTCTTTACTCAGATAAATAGATGGCTGCTAGACCAAGGCATGGAGGAAGTGTAGAGAATAAGCTGTTCAGAGGGGATGCTGGGAAAACCAGCTTGTAACAGCAAAAAAAGATGTCGACCCTACCTCACACCATATGCAAAACCAAAAAAAAAAAAAAAAATGGACCACAGACCTAAATGTTAAATAAAAAGTAGGAAACATCTAGAACAAAAAAATTGTCTTGAGTCGGTTTCCTGAAGTACCAGCTCCAGTGGGAAAATACTGACAGACAGAAGCCGCCGAAGCCACACCCCTCTGCCCTTTAAAAGGCTAGTTTGGGGGCGTTGTATTGGTTCATTTCTTCATTGCTGGGACCGAATGCCAGAAGCAGCTCAAGGGAGGGAGGATTTATTCTGAATTACAGTGTCCGCTCATTGTGGGGAGAAGATGTGGTGGTGTCCACAGGGTGGGGAGAGCATAACAGAGGCCTTTCACCTCTTGGCCAATCAGGACTCAGAAAGCATGGGCCGTCAGCAAAAGTGGACATTATCTTCAAGCTCCTGCTTTCTGCTAGCTAAGTCACATGGCCCAAAGGTTCTGCAACCTCCCTAAACTATACCAACGCTGGAGACTAAGTGTTGAAACATGTCACATTGATGTGTGTGTGTGTGTGTGTGTGTGTGTGTGTGTGTGTGTGTGTGATGTACATATATTTGAGACAATGTCTCACTGTGTAGCCTTGAACTTGCTATTTAGACCAGGCCAGCCTGGAACTTACAGAGATTCTCCTGCCTCAGCTTCCCAAGTGCTGGTATTAAAGGCATACGTAGCTACGCCCTGCTGACATTTTCACATTGAAACAACAGGAATTAAAAAATAAAGAGACTCAGAGGAAGCATTTCTGAATCTTATGTAGCAGCCTAAATAACAGCCCCAGAACCAATGAACGAATATATGACAAAATGCAGCTACCAAAATACCAAAAGGGTGCCCAAGTACCTTATTTAATGTAATCTGATGTTTGCATAGAAAATGTGTACATCCTTTTGGGTGCTTTAAGCCCTTCTGGGTGACCTACAATGCCCAGCACAGTGTAATTGCTATGTAAACAGTTGTTGTATTACATAGTTCAGGGAATAATTTGAAAAGAAAACAAAAGTATACAGATGTTCCATAATATGCAAATTTCTTTCCAAATAATTTCAGTCTGGGCCTGGTGGAATATGTGGGTATAGAAAATAGACAGGATGTCACCGGTGCTACTGGGCATAAAGAGGAATGAACTGCAGATTCTCTATCCACCAAGACTCTCGGTAAGTACATGGAAAGTGAAACGGCATGCGCTGTCATTGACGGAAACCACTGGGAGGGCTGGAGGGACAGTGATGTCGGAAAGTGGCGTTCAAGTGTGAGGCCCTGAGTTCAGTCTCCAGGTCTGTGTAAAGAAGCTGAATGTGATGGGACCCACTTGCCATCCTAATACTGGCGAGGCAGACACAGCTGGATCTCTGGAATTCAGTGGGCAAGTTCCAGGTCAGGGAGAGGCCAGTGAGAGACCCTGTCTTGAAAAATAAAGGTAGATAGTTCTTGAAGACTCTTGAAGTTGTCCTCTGGATTCCACATGCATGCACTTACACAGATGCACGCATGTCTCCATACATGAGTGCATGTGAGAGCACTTGTGCACACATGCATGCACACACACACACACACACACACACACACACATGCACATACCGAGAGAAAGAGAGAGAGAGAGAGAGAGAGAGAGAGAGAGAGAGAGAGAGAGAGAGAGAGAGAGAGAGAGCAGGCTAATTCACAGTGGCAGAACAGATGTCACCTGGAGCACAAGGCACTGAGATGCTGGATGTCAAGTTTCCCTGAGGGAAGCTTGGGGAGATGACCGACAGGTATGTTCATCATCTTGACCAGGGTGATGATTTCATAGACTGATTGTATGTCAAGATTACTCATTTGTACACTTTAATTACATGCTGCTTATCATAAGTCAAGTCCATCTCTCTGAGCTCTGACAAACATAAATGGTACATGGCCCAGAGCATGTGGGGCTTCCAGTGGTCCTCACTGTTGTCAATGGGAGGAGGCTCCTTCGTTCAGCTCCAATTCCCAAACAGGAGAAGGATGAGCTACTCCCCTAGTGCTGTGGCTCAGCAGCTCCTGCAGCTGTTACTAAATGCTCTCCAGGCAGCTCTTCACAGCCAGAGAGCTTACGCCATGGCTCCCCAAGCTCTCCTGGCAGCCAGAGCTAGCAGCTCCCGGCAATCCTCACTGCTCTCCCAGCAGTCCTCAGTGTGACCAGCTCAGCCCACTCCATTCGAAATCAAAATCCCAAAAGGCACAGCAATGCAATCTGAAAGAGATTTCATAGGTATTTACCGTGGCATAAGGGGTTAGGGTTGGAGGGCAGCGTGAGGCAGAGGCTTCCCTGGTTGACCAGCGACACTGGTATTTGTTCTGTTTCTGTCTTGAGACATGAGCTAACTTTGTTAGCCCAGACTGACCCCAAACTCACAAGAAAAATCCCTAATTTCTGGCAAAGCTCCTGCCTCGGCCTCCTAGTGCTGAGGCTAAAGGTATGAAGCATTCTGACCAGAGAGTAGTGATTTTATGGTTAAAAAGCTGAATGGTGCTTGTGCAGCTTCCTATGGCCCTGGTGCCCCGGTAGACTGGATCAGGGACAGCTACAAGAACATGGAGGCAGGGACACCCAGAGTAGCTCTGGGTATTGGAAAGATTGCCTCCAAGACCCCACGTCAGGGAAAACCATCACAAGTTGAGAGCACAGAGCCTGGCATTTTTTCCCTATGATAGTTAACTTACCTTTCTCCTTTTTAAATCCAAAAGGAACAATTCGCTTAGTTAGTACAAACTGTGTTTTGAGCTTCTCTCCCTCTTTCCCCTCCCTCTCCCCCCAACCCTGTCCTGTTTGCCCTTCTTTGTTCCTCTATACAGTTTTATTTCTACTTATATGTACATCTGTGATTTCATGTGGCTGTGTGAAATCTCGGAACCTCAAATGAGAGAAAACGTATTTGTCTTTCTGAGAAGGGTTTAATTCATCAACGGTTTTCCTGCAAATGAGACCACTTCTGCTTTCCTTAAGGCTGAAAAAAAAATTCCACTGTGTGTACGCCGTGTTTCCTTATCCATTCCTCTGCTGTAGACGTCTAGGTTGGCCCATTGCTTAGTCATTGCGAGTTGCGGTCAGCACAGGTGTGTTGGTATCTCTGTGGTGTGTTGGCTTGGAGTTCTTCAGGTAGACTCCTAGAAAAGTGTAGCTGGTCCTAGAAGGGAGCGCTTCTTAGTTCTTGGAGTCCCCCACACACACTGATTTCCACAGACAGCTCTCAAAAGATGAGACACACACACAAAAAAAAATCAATTTCACTAAGCATCAGAAATGACACACACCCCCTTGTGTGTGGGGCGTGTGTGTGTGTGTGTGTGTGTGTGTGTGTGTTCCTGTGGTGCATGTGTGTGTATTCTGATATGCTTGCTTGTGCAGTAGGGTGTGAAGGCCAGAGGCTGACATCGGGTGTCCTCCTCTGTTGCTCTCAGCCTTTTTTTTTTGACACAGGGTCTCTCACTGAGTCTGGATCTTGCTGGTTTGGGTTAGACTGGCCAGTGAGCTCCCAGGATCTACCTGTCTCCACATGGGTCACAGACACAAACTGCAGTACCCAGCTTTTTAGCTGAGTACTGGGGATCTGAGCCTAGATCCTTATGCTTACAAGGCAGGTGCCCTACACACTGAGGCATCTCCCTGCCACTGTGACCTTTCTTTAAACACCCAGACCTCTCCAGGACTGAGGAGGTGCTGCATTCTTTGGGGTTCACCCAGCTAGGAGGGGCAAGCTCCCCTAGAGGGAATTAGAAAAGAGAAGCCAGGACCAGAGACCTCATCTCTTCATGGCATCCTCCCTTGGAGATGTTGGCCAGAGGCTCACAGCGGCCTGACCCCGATCATTTGGCATCCAGCGTGGGGACAGACCATGCTGGTGTGTTTCTTCCTGAATCTGGACCAAATGGCATTCCATTCCCAGCAGCAGTTTGTCATCAGCATCTTGAGTACTGGCAAAGTCTGGGGGGAGTTTGTCTTTTGGTGATGACGTGGTGGGCCATCTGGAAAGGTGACACTGAGTGAAGGAATGAGTCGGTGATTTCAATTTAGACATGTTTATGTGTCACAGGAAAACAGCTAAGCCATCGCCAAGTTCATCATACTCATGTTTCAATAGCCAGATTTCTAAAAATGAGCTCATGCCCGCAAATGTCGGAGCAGGCCTCAAAGACATGAATTTGAATAGATTAATTTTGTAAAATGCAATCAAAATGTTTAAGTCTGTTAAATCGGATAAGCTAGCAAAGAGGCCGAGGATCATTAATGGGCTCCTTAAAGGAGGTTATTAAAGTTGTATGTTATATGGGAAGTCAGGTTTATAAGTCAAATTCAAAGCTTAAGAAAGCACTGGGTTTGGGAATGTCATTTTAAGGCACTGAACAAATTACACTTAAATGGAACTTTTTTAAAGCTGAAAGTAAGACTCAGAGTCGCCTTTGTGTAAAAACTAAGATTTACCAGCTGATAAAACAGCAGAGGAGAAGCCTGACTGTTTAGATCAGGCCCAGGTCAGCTGCCTCTCTATGGATGGGGAAACTGAGGATCAGAAGAGAGGCTACCTCGGGGTCATTTGGTTCCCTAGGGGTTCCAGAGTGCTCCTGAACACAGCTGCCTTCTGGGCAACCTCATCCACACCTAACCTGGGAGCCCAGCTACATCCCCCCAGAGGAGATGGGTCTGGAGCCTGCTTGGCTCCTGCGCCTACTCACTAAATAATCAATCATCATTGTCAATCAACTTCATCAGCTTTGGAATCACCATGGAAACACATCACTGGTGTGTCTGTGAGGATGTCACCATGACGGTTTAACTGAGATAGAAAGACCCACCTTGAATATGGGAGGCACCAGTGGAGCTGGAGACCCAGACTTAAAAAATAAAAAGTAAAGAGGAGAAAGTGGGCTGAGCACTGGTATTTGCCTCTCCCTGCTTCCTCACTGTGGATGTAACCTGCCTGGCTGCCTCCAGCTCCTGCAGCCGTGGCTTCCCTGCCACGATGAACTGTGTGCATCATCACACTGGGAGCCAAAAGGAACTCTTTCCAGCCTAGGTCATCTCTGTCGGCATTCTGTCGTATTGAGGAGAAACATAATGTATATACTTGTGGCCGTGGATTTCATTTTTATATATATTGTGAGCTCTGACTACACTCTCATTTTATCTTATAAGTCAAGGTTTATATCTAGGGGGCTTTCTCTCTATCCATCTCTCTGCTTACTTGAAATAATGTCCCAGGATGTAGCCTAGGCTGGCCTGCTGCCCCTGGCTCTGTAGTAGGCGGGAGCCACCGGGCCTGGTTTTGCACCATTTTAACGGTGAGAAAGGCATTTTAGGGAGCGCTCACTGTGGTCACTTCTCTCCCCACTAAGAACCATTGCTTTCTGTCCTTTCCTGTGCCTCCTCAGCTGGAGGGCCCCGCAGCATAGCTGGTCTGCCCACAGTCCAAACTATTCTCTTCCCACTGTTTCACTAGATGTGACTTCACGGTTACAGCTGCTGTTCATTGTCTCCCTCAATGTCACCATGTCCTCATCTTTCTGGTCACTTTTCCTGTTGCACCTCTCTGCTCTCTTCTAGGGAATGCTTCCTTCACTCTCTGCTCTTGGTAGAGGTTTCTCTAGTTTCTCTGTGTTCAGGCCGGAATGTCATCCCCCCAAGGCCTCAGATGGGTCATGCCAGGTGCTGCTCATCAAAGCTGGACATCTTCAGCCCATATTCCTCCGACTCCACCTCCTCCACTCCTTGGCTGGAGGCCCACTCTGCCTGCTTGCTCCTTCCTTTCTGGGAATGGAGGCTGACTGTTCTTACTTTATAAACCATATCTCCTTTGGGGTGGTTGGGAGTGCTGGTTGCTCTCCCAGAGGGACCAGGTTGGGTTCCCAGGACCCATGCGGTGGCTCAAGCTCTGGGAAGTTTGACTTCCTCTTCTGATCCCCAAGGGCAAATGTACACACACACATACACCATCCCACACCATAATTTAAAAATTAAATAAATCTTCAAAAGCATGTCTTCTAACCCCAGCTGGAGCCATGCTACCAAGGCTCACTGTATCTGTTGGTTCTCTAGATTTCCATCTTCCACATTTACACTTAGTTCGTGTTTGCTTTCCCCCATCTCTTCTGAAGCCCCCATGTCCTCACCTGTGATCGTCTTTTCTGGCATATATATGGTTAAAGTGTTGGCTGCAAATTCTGACATCTGAGGCATCCATGTGTTTCTATTTCTTCTTGACAACAGGCTACATGTGAGTCTTGATTCTACGCCAGGCATCATGAGGACTCTACTGTGAGGTCTGAAAATGCCATGTACACTGTATGAGTATGAACTGCCCCTCCTCAGAAGAGGCCTGGCAGGGTGCTGCAGACAGGCCGGTCACTGTTTAATCACTCCCAGCCCTTCCTGCAGCCCTGGCTTCCAGGCTTTCACAGGGTGCCTCTGTTTGGTCCCTTTAGTTGGGGATGGAGTTTCCAGTGACTCCAGTGATGAGCCGGGGTGGTAAGCTAAGCACCAGGCATTCATTTATTGCCCTGCTCTTGACTATGGATGTGATGTGACTGGCTGCTTCAAGCTCCTGCCTTGACTTTTCTGCAGGGATGGACTGTAATCTGGACTTGTGAACAAAAACCCTTTCTCCCCTAAATTGCCCTCAGCAAAAATATTTTATCACAGCAACAGAAATAAAACCATGACATACGCCCAGCCATGATGGTAACCTTGTTCCCAAGTCCTCTGTCTGACAAGACAGCTGCCATCTTGGAAATAAGTCATTAAGTCCGTCTTTTAGGAAGAAGCACATTATAACGTGTTAATGAGTCGTAGATAAGCAGGAGGCTCTAGGCTCCTGCCCCCCAGCTAGCCACTGGTGCCTACTCGACTGGGTGCTTTGTCATTTATCTATGGACTGAACAGTCACATACAGTCAAGAAAGAGCAGGGAGATCATGGGCCCCAGAAGGATGGGGGACTTGGGAAAGGGACTATGGTAGACAAGTGGGAAAGATTGTATCTTTTCCAGGGAAAACCCAGCCAATGAAGAATTCAGGGGGCAGAGAAATGCCATTAGGAATAAACAACAATAACAACAACAAACGAAACAAAACCCACTGCCATGTGCCAAATTGGCACGTCAATGTTTTCACCCCTTCTCTAGACTCATGCCGTACGGCGCAAAGTTGTAGAATAAATTGCTTCACTTTCAATCCTCTGAGTCTACGGGACTCCTGTTTGTCTCTCAGAGTTCATAGTAGAGGAAAACAAGCAAGAGAGAGCCAGGTACCTGTAGGTCTTCTCCATAGCAACCTTCTGCAGCTTCTACCGCTCACCTTCTGTATCCGTTTCTTTTCTATTGCTGTGATAAAACACCATGTTTAAGACAGCTTATAAAAAAAGAGAGAAAAGGTTTAATTGAGTTTTAACCGGGGGTTAGAATCCATGATGGTGGAGCAAAGGCATGGCAGCAAGGGCAGCTGGGAGCTCGAGAGACACTGGAAATGGCACAGGTCTTTAGAAATCCCCAGCCCCACTCTCAGGGACACACCTCCTCCAACAAGGCTGCCTCCTAATCCTCCCCAAACAGTTCCACCAAATGGGGATGAAGCATTCAAATATATGTGCCCATAGGACCATTCCCATCTCCATGACCACATCCACTTCAGACCCCAGCTGCTTTTCTGCTGTGCCTTAAAAGGGTGTGGTCCATAGTGGCCCCACAGCCTAGTTTCTTAAACTACACCAGTGAGTAGTGAGTCATGATGCCTACGGGATCTCATAACTGAATGTGGGGTGGTGAAAAATTTGTCCATAGTGGAAGGTTTCCGCATACTCAATGAGTTCAAGATCAACCTCTTCCAGAGTCATGTGTTCCTGGCAGTGCTGGCCTGTGCTGAGCCATGTGAATGAGCACTGGGCATTGCCAAGCTGCCTGAAGCCCGCTGCTCAGATGTGAGACTCCTGACTGCCGTGAACTGCGATGTCTACGCTGTACATACAGAGTTTTCAGCTCTTAGAAAAACACAATGACTTTAACGACAGGGGGACAACGTATGTCAAACATTCCCCTCTCATTGTTCTTCAGCGTGTTAGTACGTCTTTGGATGAGAATATCAGCTTGGGGGCTGGAGAGATGGCTCAGCCGTTAAATGCTAGACTCACAACCCAAAATAGAAGAGAATATCTGATTTTTTAAAAAATCGTTGTTTGAATTGCCAACTTGAGCTTTATTTTAAAAAATGCTCAGTGAATTTGGGGTTGGGATTAGGACAGAATTTCCAACAGTTTCTGAAAAGGTTTTAAATATTTTCCTGCCATCTTGTACTATGTTTATATGCAAAGTGGCATTGATGGTTGTAAAATCAAAATATCCATCGACTCTGAAAAAGATTGAAGAGTCTCTAGGTCTCACGGTGTCACATACTCAGGTGAAATTGGATCTTTATGTAAAAATAAGCACAGCCACGCAGCACGGCCATGCATTGACAGGCAAATTTGGTTTTTGTCTTTAATGAATGATAAAATTAATATGTCTAGCAAAGGATTATCTTAAAATAATTTCTTTAAAATAGTTAATTTAAAATAATTTCTTTTACAACTTATTATCAATAAATGCTTGGTATGCATATCTGTTTTATGTGTCTATATACCTGGAGTTATATAAAATTTCTTGGAAGAAAAAGGGTCAAAACCAGAAAAAGCTTAAGAAGTCATGCCCTGAATTATTTGTGCTGATGATGTTAGAAAGAAATCTTTATGGTCCATTTTCAGTATGAGTTGAATTTAGAGTTCATCAGGGAATCACAGAGAAGCAGGAGGCACAGGGTCCCTGTCTTCCCCTAGCTAGTAGGTAGCTCCCACCTGCCTGGAGGCATTTTAGTTTATCTCAGGGTTGAATAGGAACAGTGTCTGCTCTCTGACCATACCTTCAGAACCCGTGTACCAGGAAATGGATTGGGGGTGGGTTGACCTGGTACCTGGGAAGTAGGAGTGGAGTATCAACCTATGGGAAAAACAGCGCAGGAATTTCTCACAATCAGGGACTATAAATACAACTCTTCTGCACCAGATTGGTGTACTGGCCATTTTGCTTTTCTCTGGACTGACATTTGACGTCACAAAGTGGAAGCGTAACCTACTTTGTATTTGCCTCTCTGAGTACTCAGTATGTTCTCCTAAGAGGCAAAGTTTCTGTCCATCATGTAGGAAAGACAGACAGAAGCAGCCTTCAAACTGAGTCTTGACATCCCCAGGTCTGTAAAGTGATAGGTGAGGTGGGGCTCAGATCTGCAATATTAGGGATGAAGTCTACAGAAAGAGGCAAAAACCTTGGAGGATTCCAGACATGATAAGAAGGCCAGGGCACTAGAGGACAGTGAATGGAGACCACGGGAAGAATAGGTATAGGGGAGTTTGACTGTGCAGGTGTGTGACACCCGATCCTGGACCACACAGAGATCAACATGCAGGTAGGTGAGTGACACCCACCTTTGGTCTGGTCAGACGTTGACACAAAGGCATGTAGTGTCCATGTCTTCATTTAAAACCTCTATATTTCACTGGCCTTTAGAATAATCTTCCAAAAGGCCTCTGTGCCCCCCAGGCCTATCCTCTATGCCAAGTCCACACTCATAGCCATGTTCCCCATCAAATGACCCCTTTGTCCCTTTGCTGTGACATGGAATCTCCAAAGATGGGAGACAAGTGAAACTTTCCTCTTCGTACACTGATCTTCTCAGATGTTTTGTGAAAATCACGGAAAGCTGATGAACAAACCAAATATACAGAAGTGGCCCAAGCCACTGCCATGCTCTAGCTGTGCCTAGTGTCCTGTGTGGCCTTCTGTGATGCACCCATACTATGGGAGCTATGCCAACCACATGCAATGGCTGACAATCAACAGCATCCAAGGACCTGAAGCCTGTCACCACCAAGGGCACTTGGAAGTGGGGTCTTCTCTGGTCAACCCTATGAATAAGACCTGGATCCTCACAGGCACCTGGCTGCAATGTCAGGAGAGACCTTGCACCTCAGGGTCTGCTGAAGCTCTCTCCAGAAGCTGTGGGATGACACTGTGAGCTGTCTGAAGCCTCTGTGTCTTGGGGTCTTGGGTTACTCCACAGTGAATCCAGACACAAAAGGGGTGGGCTTATGGTGATGACACAAAGGGGGTGGGCTTGTGGTGATATATTGTGTACCCTAATAAAATTTGCCTGAAGATCAGAGAACAGAACAAGCCACTAGATTAAACACAGAGGACAGGCAGTGGTGGCACATACCTTTAATCCTAGCACTTGAGAGGCAGAGATCTGTCTGGATCTCTGTGAGTTCAAAGCCACCCTGGACTACATGAGATTGAATCAGTCTAGGAGAGAAACAGAGCCAGGCAGTGGTGACACACACCTTTAATCCCAATACTTGGGAATCACACGCCTTTAATCCCAGCACTTGAGATCTCATGCCTTTGCTTGGGAAGCACACACGCCATTAATCCCAGCACTAAGAAGGAAGTGATGGCTGGGTGGAGAAAGGTATATAAGGTGTGAGGAGACAGGAACTAAAAGCTTTTCAGCTGAAGGAGCCCTTTTGGCTAAAGGCCTTTGCAGGCAGAGGAGTCCTAGAGGTGAGATGTGGCAGTGGCTTGTTCCTTTGTCTCTCTAATCTTTTAGCATTTACCCCAAAATCTGGCTCTGGGTTTTTTATTTTTTTATTAAAAGACCATTTTAGAATTCAAGTTACATGGGCTCCCATCTTCGAGAAGAGTCTTTTTAGTAGCTTCGACCCTGAAAAGGTTCTCTGTGCATTGGCTTCCAGTTTGAAATGAACTTGAGGAAGTCCCGGAGGGCAATGGATTCTTGCACAGTTGAACACGTTGGCTCACAACATATGCCTGGGGACTAGATGTCTCCCAAACCCATGCGATTTCCACTCGTCAATATGGAAAGAAGGGATGTGGCATGCCTTTGGGAGGACACATGTGTGGCTTCTGTTATGTGTTTACTCCTGGGATGTGGCTGGGGAGGGATGTCTTCCTGCCTAGGGCACAGAACAGACCTGGTACCTGACAGAAGGTCCCATGTGAGTGGAGTGCGGCAGTGACAGATGCTTATGGCTCATGTTCGGGAAGTTAGGGGAGTAGAGAACAGATGGAAACCTGGGCCTTGCATTCCAAAGTGTTGGCTTCCACAGGCTGAGGGAAGGATGGGTCAAAGAGCTGAGCTGGGGCCTTCCAAGACAGAACTCACTGCAGCCAAGCTAGGGATCTAGCCTGGGTTCCTGCTGGGGGTGGGGCTATCCTCACCCACCACAGTGCGGCAGGGCAGGGAGGTTCCAATACCCCAAACAGTGTCCAGCTGTCCAGCCATTCAGAGAGAGTCAGCTGACCATTCCAATCCAAGTATCTCACAGAGGCTTTGTTTTAAGTGGCGTGAAGGAAGGGACTATCACAGAGCCTTGCCTGGTCAGAGCTCGAGTCCCTACCTGTTCTTTGAGTAAGATGAGGAGGAAGAGATGGAAAGAAGATCCTCTGAAACTTGGCCACATTGGAGCAGAGGAAATTGTGGCTTCAGTGGGACCCTGTGGTCTTCCCCAGCCTAGGTGGGTTTGGCTTAGAGAATGAGCTCATGGCCCACGTCTCTGTGTTCACCACAACCAAGGGTCACGGGAGAAGTCAGGAGCATCACTGCTCACACAGCTTCCCAGTCCCTTAGATTGCTCTAGAACTTAACTCAGAAGGAGTGAGGCCTCAGGCTGGGGGCCTCCACCTGTGTGATGGGAATATAATGCTAAATCCACTGTTAGAAGCCACTCACTCTATCAAGGTCTGGGACCAAGTGCAGGTTTATGGTCACCCCAGAATAGGCCCCAGTTGGTACCTGGACCTTCCATTCTCAGCCAGGAAGCTGCTCACTGTGGTCTGGAGGAGGCTCTGCACTCAAGAAAGTCTGTAGTTCCCACGGAGGTGAGCTGGGCCATCTTCCTGCCAGGTGCGCTCCATATGGGTCCAGATCAAGGGATACTGCAAGACTTCATCACCGACTCCTCCAGACCCTGCTGGAGGCCCTTTCTGTGAATCCCATCTCTTAGAGATGGCCAGCTTTCCACCTGAGCAGTTTCTGAGGCCCCACCAGGGGCACCTCCCACCATGGGTCCCTGGAACTCCTATTCTCCCAGCCTGTGACAGTGTCACACCATTGGTGTCCCTTTACTGAGCCTCTCACTGCAACCCACAAGATGTATTTGCTATCGCTTGCTCCCACTCCAAGCCTGAATTTCAGGGGCTCAGCCACACTGGCCAAGTTCTGATTGGTGTGTCCCCCAGAGCTTTTCTCAACTGGATATTTCAGTAGTGGATGCTGAGAAACTTGGTCCAGCCCTGCAAATCCTCAACTCTGGAGGCTTTGCTTTCCACACTTCGGGGCTGTTTCTCTCATGTGCTTTTCAAAGCGGGCAGGAGCAACTTTTCTTCGAGGCCAGCATTTCCCTACCCAGGGCTGTGGGTTATTACCTCATCATTCACTTCCAAGCCTTGAAGCTATCAAGTTACCAAATAGCTGTGAGACTCAATGTCCTGCCTGTGTGACTGTCAGCTTTACGTTCGCACAGAAGGGAGGTTCCCCCCCCCCCCCTTACCAAGTCCTTTACAGTTCAGGGGTCATCAGGGCAGTGCTCCCAAATGACCCAGCCTGTGAATCACCTTGGCTGAAACAGATGCCTAGCCTTCCTTGCAGAGCATCTGTAGAGCAGAGTGGTGCACTGCCTGGGGGCTGTGAACCATACTGAGATCCTGTGGATCCTGGAGCTCTATGATAACATCACTTGAGATGGCTCAAAGCAGGCAAACGTGCTACCTGGAGTGATGGTACTAGTTCATGACAGTGTAGTGGGTATGACACCAGAACCTGCTGGGATGTTGCCGTGACTGGTGACATACAAAAGGAAGCCACTCCTTCAGAAGCAGGAGGTATGCGTCCCATTTGGTGAAGGTGAACCGTCTGCTCCCTCCTCCAGCCACAAGGAGCAAAGGAGTGTGATCTGATTATCTAGCTGCAAAGGTGTCACCTGATGGATTTGGTGACACTTCCCCTCAGGGTGTCAAAAGCCCACAGTGACAAGTAAGGCCTCTGAAGCCGGCACCACATTCATGGATACAAAGCAGCCCACCGCTGGGCCCACAGCAATGTGAGGTCACAGTCAGGTAACCATTCTCCATCCCTCCTAGACCATCACCTTGCTCAAGTTCAGAGTTCCTAATGTCGGGAACTGTATCAACAGAAGAATCAGGAGGTGGAGGGCCTGGCCAGGCAAAGAAGACAGCCAGTCAAGTCTCTGGGGTGTAAACAGTAAACTCCTTTATTGAGACACTGTTACAATGGTTCCTTTGTTACACAGTTTTAAAATATTTTAAAACACTCTTCCTGGGGAGAAGTTAAAATTTGAGGTTTCCGGTTAGACTGCTGGGAAATATACAATGTATCCTTTGGCCTGGAATTTTAAAGGACCCAAGGTCCTATAGTTTTTATCACAGCATTCTATTTACGTTTTTGTGTAGATTTTCGCCAGCATTTGACCAATTATACGTATATGGAGGGAGAGCACACACCAGAGAAAATGGAAACATAAAATGATGCCAGGAGCATTTCTGCAAATATAAGAAGTAATTTTATTGTAAAATATTGAAACTGAAGTGGACTGAGGAGAACAGGACACATTTTGGACTTCAATACAAATTGCAACTTGGAAGGGACTGACAGACCAGGACAGAGTGAAAGGATAAATCAGATGGGGCGAAAGGCAGAAACCGAATCACATGACCTACACAGAATCCACAGGGCATCACATGGCCATCTTCCAATATGGCTTTTCTCACGCAGAGTCATGCACAGCAGTCCCTGGCTCACATGGCATCCTGGCTTTCAGGAGGAATCTCCAGGCCAGGCTTTTCTTTGGCAAGAGTAAAACTTGTTCTTCAGGAAACTTTGGGGATGCATGTTGGTGGCATTCATCAATCCTGGTCGCTCCTGGGTGCTTCGCTGTGGTTTCCTTCACTTTAGGGGTAGGGTGGGGACAGGAGCACCAGAGTGTGATGGCTGGCTCCTGGGGCACCATAGCTTCCTCATGGTGGACTCCATGCGACTCACAGTGAGCCATTCTTTTTCCTTGCTGGTCCTGGAGACCCCTGCACCTGGAAGGCAGCCCCTCCATCACACAGACCTTGGAGGAGAAGGGAGAGGGCAGCATGCAGAGGGATCCATACTGACCCCAGAACAGACACCGGCACTCAGGACACCCCTCTGGTGGAAACCCAAACAGCAGCCCTGGAGCCACAAAGTCCATGGCACATCTCTGTCCACCCGCTGCTCACAAGGCAGTCTGGCTCTCAGCGTGAGCACCCAGTGGCTTCCATCCCATCCTTGGCACACACACAGAAATTAGCACCACAAACACTCGGCAACTGAACACGATCATGGATACGCAATGTACCATGTAGGAAGTCTTTGTTTTGAGCAAGCGTTTTCAAATGAAGTAAGCAGAACACAGAGGGGGGTCGGGCTTCAGGAAGGACTCCCCACTATCATGAGCATGGGGTGCCTGCAGGGAAGAAAGATCTCTGGCACCAATCCGATCTTTAGGTCTTTGGCAAAATCTCAGAATGTGGAGAAATGGCCTGGATAAAGGAAGGTGTGGGGAGGAAGCACGGCAGGCACCCTAATGCTGCCTCTAGAACACATAGCACCACAGGAGACAAGTGTAAAAAAATCAGCACCAATGTTCATAGTTATTTATCATTTACAGAACACGTGGTTCTCCAGCCCTGGACACTGTCCCATCAGCCTCTGCAGGAAGGAACATGGAAAAAGGAAGCAATCAGGATTAATTTAAGCCTGTGTTTTAATCTGAGTGCACGTAGGAAAGGCAGGATCTCAAATGCCTTTTTTCCCCTCCCCATAAAAAATTATTCAGAGCTAATCAAAAAGAGAAAAATAATTAAAAGTCTGGAAAGGGGCCCAGGCACCTGCAGTGGTAACATAGCTTCTTGCTGACTGAGCAAATTTCCAATTTATTGCACGTTCTTGTGGGGGGGGGGGGGTTGAGGAGATGCCCTCTACGGAGAGCCAGATTGCAAGCCCGAGCTGGTGCCCAGTCCCAGCTGCCCGCTCTCCCCATGGGCCTGAGGCTGAGTTTCCATGCAAGATTGAAAGCCAGACACACTTAACATTTATAACAATACAATACAAATATTTACTTAAAACTCTCACAAAAACATAAGCACCTTTAATCCATCGGAAAGGCACGTGTGGAATGACATTTGGCCTCTGAGTGGATGTGTTGAGGGTTATTTTAAAAAGAAGAAGAAGAAGGCGGCTTTGGCGACCTTTACAAGACCACCTCAGAACATCTTTTGAAGGTCAAGGGAAATACATATCTTCAAGTTGAATTTTTTTTTTTAAGTGATTTCCAAATACTGCCCCAAATGTTAGCCCCTGACTCCCGGCTAACAGTCCATGAACACCTTTGATGAACCTGTCAGGAGAGCTGGGGACCAGGGCCTGCAGTGTGGCAAGAGGCTGTGGTGTGGCTAGGTCATGTGATTCGGCTCCGTGGGGACACGGCTTTCTCTTTGTTCTCTCTGGGTGTGGGGTCCAATGCCACGGAGGGTCCGAGGCACAGATGAGTCAGGCAGGGGTGAGAAATGTTCACTGTCCAGGATGGGCCGTGCACAGGACACCCACGAGTGGGGTGCTGAGGTCACGAGGTTGCTCTGGAGACCAGTGGGCTCAGCAGCTCCTAACCCAGGAAGCAAGCTGGCCCCACTTCAAATCCAAATTTCTGTGAGGCTTCACCAAAGTCGTTGAACATGATGTCCACAATGGGGACTTGCTCCACTTTGGGTGTGTCAATCTCCAGCACCGTTTTCTGGTAGCCCTTCTTGGTCTAGGAACGGGGAAGAAGGCAGAGGCAGTTAAAGCCGGGGGCCTCTTGGGGTGGTTAAGGTGTTTAGGTCACCTACCATCCCTGACCCAGGTCCCCCTCTGCCCCAAGGCCCTACCAGCTCCTAAGCCACCAAGAGCAGCAAGTTGGAGGAAACATGGCCGAGCAAAGAGGAGATGGAACTTCTCATAAGACTTCACACAAGAGAGGCAGGAGGCGCTCTGCTGCCAGCCCAGCCCCCTACACAGGTGTGGGCAGGCAAAGGATCCTTCCATACTACCTGTTCCAGAGTGAACTGGGTAAACTGAGGCACAGAAGGGCCATGATGGTGAGTCTGTTAGAGAGGCCAGTGCCTCTCTTGTGTTCAGACTAGCACTCTTGGGGAAAGGAGGACAAAGCTCTCTTAGGAAAAGTAGGCTGAGCCTCAAGCCAGGTGAGGGGAGTTGCCAGCAGAGACATCCCTCTCAGCCTAGAATATAGGGAGGAAGACATGAGTACTTCTGTCCTCAATACCAAGCAAGCTTAACTTCAGGTGTTGAGAACATTTATCATGGAGGCATTATCATGGAGGACAATCTGGTCCTGCCATCCTGTCAGCTTCCTTCAATGGTCCCCAACATCCGCCTTTCCACTATGAATCTTGGGTTACCCACTAGCCACCTGTCCTGAGTCAGGGTTCCCACTATGTTGGATATAGACTGCATTTACATGAAACTGTGTTTGACCTGGGAAGGCTTTCCCTCTGTTGCCTAACCCCTGGAGAAATCATGAGGAGAAAGAAGATGGACAGCAAGCATCTCCTTTGTGAGTGCAACATGCCAGGGTACTGCCCCACAGAGGGTCCTCTACTAACCCTGGGTCAGTCCTGAATCTCCCATGTTTGATGCCCAGCTGCAGGGTCTTACTCTCTCTGGGTATAAACTGAGTGGGTACCCCAAGTCCAAATAGGAGCCCTATTGCTCAAGGTGATGGTGGGGGGCTGGGCTTTGGAAAGATGATTGGACCATGAGGAAGGATTCCTCGTGAGTGAGATTGGTTCCCTTATGAAGGGATCCCAGAAAGACCCTTCTCCATCTTTGCCATGTGATAACCAGGGGTGATAGTCTCAACCTTGGACTTCCTGCCTGAAGAACTGTGGGCAGTTTATAAGCCACTTGGGCGATGGTCATTGGTGATCACGACCAAACCAAGCCACCCTGAGCCACAGCTGCAGACTAAACCACTCTCAGGCTTCCGATCTTAGGCCCGAGTGCACTGGCGAATTCTTTGTTTAAGACTGGTAAGCTTTGCAGGCTAAGATGTTACACACAACAGACAACACACTCTGCTGCTCAATGTTTCCAGCTGGAATGTGGAAGTCTTGCTGAGAGTGCAGGGGTGAGTGGGAAGGTGGGCAGCGCCTTCTCTACCTGGCATGAAAGTCCTGTCTTCACTGCTCTCAACTTTCACTCACCCAGACCCCACCCACCCACAGCTGTCCTGATAAGACACCTCTGTCTTGTGCTCAAAGCCAGGCTAGGGATGCATCGTGACCCAGGAGCAGTTGAACACCGCAGGCTCCGCCCATCCAGACTGACTTGGGGTAGATTCAGAATCTGCAAAATTGTCTTAAATAGGAGTCTTGGATGATTTTGTCATTTATAGTTTTCTGGCTGTCCCTTGAGAAACATTGAAAGAACTTGCCACCAGGAGCCCGGCACAGATACTGGTTGCTTAGAACATAGTCCAGTTTGAGGGCAGATCTGGCCAGGGATTTCCACTTCCATGGTCATGCCTGGAACTTATCATGTGATATATCTGGGAGCTAGAGAGATGGCTCAGTGGTTAAAGTGTTTGCTATGCAAATATGAAGAGAAGTTTGAACCCTCAGAAACACACATGAATGCGGTTAGTCCACATGAAATTCCAGCGTTGGAAGACAGATGGGATCCCACAGCAAGCTAGCTAGCAAGACAAGCCCTATCAGTGAACTCTGCGTTTGGTTGAGAGATACTGTCCCAATGAATAAGATCCATGATTCCCAACAGAATCCAGTGCTGGGCCTCTACATATGCACACACACACACGTACATATACAAGTGCATGTGTACCCGTATATATGCTTATACATGAAAAAAACATGCATATACACAAATATGTACACCACACACAAAAAAGTATATAAAAGGAAAAAAAGACAAGGACAGTGGCCCATGCCTTTAATCCCAACACTCAGGAGGCAGAGGCAGGTGAATTTCTGTGAATTCCAGGCCAACCTAGTCTACAGAGAGAGTTCCAGGACAGCCAAGGCTATACAAAGAAATCCTGCCTCAAAAAAAAAGGGAAGGTATCTTCAGGGGCTGGATTTACATACCCATGAAGCTAGCTGTGGGGTAGGTGAGACTCTCACCTCCTGGCCACTCTGGGAGATGCCCTACCATCTAGGCTGTTACCGTGGGCTCTGCTCACAGACCCAGACTTACATGAGGTCATCAGCTTGGCCTTTCCTGGGCTCTGGAAGGTGGTATAGTCTTAGAGAGCCATATGTGAGGTCAGTGATGGGGTCTCCATTTTTGTATACCAGTGAGTCATGAGCCTACAAGCTTACAGCAGGCCCCACTTCCCCGCCTTTACAGCATCAGCATGGAGTGGGTTTCTCTCTCTCACCCCAGGGGCCACCATGTGTGGAGCTGGCAGGCGATTTCACATGGATTTGTGGGGCCCCGTTGCTCCAATTATCAGAGCGCTTAGAGAGGGACGTATTTAAAGAAGAGACATAAATAACCATTGCCAGCTAGCAACGGCCCCCCAGGGGCACACAAAGCCGCACAAACAACGGAATTGATGTGGAGTGACTCCACAGGGCCGGTCGCTTGGCAGCCCCGTCAATCAGGCTACCCAGCCACACAATACCAGTGTTGGAATTCCAATTTCAGTGGCTGTGATTACAAAATGAATCAAGCCGACCTCCCAAGGCTGGGCAGGCCTTGGCACCACTGGCCTGCATGTGGACGACAAAAACCTCCTGAAGGAGCCCTGCAATTGAACGAGAGGATTGTGACCTTTCAAATTGTGGCCGAACTTCTCAGGGGTTTGGGGGCAGAGAGCGTGTTGGCCGCTCTGGTCAGCCTTGCATGCTGTTCCCCTCGGGTTGCCTTGTGGCTCCACAGCCCTGCCAGTCTGTCCCCTCTCCCTGAGTTCCCTCCCAGTACACAGAGCCAATTTTCCCCATCAGCGAGTTATTTTGTTCTGAGTCATTATTTCCCCCACCTTTTCCAAGGCAGGATCTTTTCTTTTCAGGAGTGAAAACAGGAGGAGACCGCGTCTCCCTCTCCGGCCTGGTACACTTCCGTCCTATACTTGCCTCTGCATCCAGAGATGCTATGGATGCCACAGCTCAGAACGGTGTTCACTGCTGCGACTAGAGTGGCCCTCCCCAGAGGAGGTGGTCAGCCTGCCCCTGGAGGTGTGTAGAGAGCTCCCCAGTGTGGTTGGCTCCCCCCACTCAGAAGTCCAGTCCTGGACTGTGGAAATGTTCAGTCAGTGAAGGCCAGAATCTGATGCCCAGAACACACACATTTTTTTTTTTTTTTTTTAGTTTTTCGAGACAGGGTTTCTCTGTGTAGCTTTGTGCCTTTTCCTGGAACTCACTCTGTAGCCCAGGCTGGCCTCGAACTCACAGAGATCCGCCTGCCTCTGCCTCCCGAGTGCTGGGATTAAAGGCATGCGCCACCACCGCCCGGCCCAGAACACACATTTTTAAGAGCTGGGTTTGAGGGCTGGAGAGATGGCTCAGTGGCCGAGAGCACCTGTCACTCTTGCAGAGGACCTGGGTTCAATCTCAAGCACCCACATGGTGGCTCACAACTATCCACGGCTCCGGTTCCGGGGGATTCAATGCTCTCTTCTGGCCTCCATGGGCATCAGGCATGCAGGTGGTACATAAACATACGTGTGAGCAAAAACACTCATGCACATAAAATAAAAATCAAATAAATCCTTCCAATAAAAGCTGGGTATGGTGGCACATGCTGGCAGTCTTAGTGCTCGGGGTATGTTGGGGGGAGGCTGCCAGATTCCTGGAGTTCACTAGCCAGCCAGCTTAACTTTCTTGGCAAGTTAAAGCCAGTGAGAGACCTTGCCACTCAAGAGGAGTAACAATCATTTGTGCCATCCACATGCACCCCCCCAACACTAATACATACAAGTGCACACACAGAAATATAGACACATGTTTCCATACACACAAAGGTGCCCAGTCCATGTTCTCACCCTGCCTAGAAAAGAGCTACTTAAGTGGAAATTGTCTCTAAACTCCAAGATGGACCTGAACAAGTCACCTACACTCTGATATGGCCAGGCTGGGGCATATTTGGCCCTCCCTGCATCCCCAACATACAGCTCAGGGAATGGCACACAGAAGGTACCCCACAAATTTGTACTAAGTGAGCAGCGCACCCAAGGGAGGGCACACAAGGTGATATCGCGGGCACATGTGATACTCACAGCACAGCCATCCACCAGGGCGCGGATGTAGGGGTTGTTATCGTAAGACATCTCCTCATCGTTGGAGCCCAAGAAACGGATAGCCTTGTCGTAGCTGCCTGTGGCGGCATCCTGCCAGGCCACTGACTGGTAGCAGTTATAGGTGATGTTCTGGTGGGCAGAGGCACTCAGCAGCCGCAGGAAGGTCATTTGTACCACGCCCACAGGGTTGCCTTCAGCATCCACGTAGGAGAGCTGGGGTGGAGGGTGGGGATAGCAAGAGGATCAGCAGATTGGAGACACAGCAATGGCCACAGAGTTGCCCACATCCACAGGGCTTCACCCAAGCCCATCTCCCTGAGGCTGCTGCCTGGAAGCTTCCGTGTTCCTTGCCCCTGAGGCCAGCACACAGGATCTCCTGGGAGCTCCGGGAACAGGAGCCAAGTGAAAACACACCTGTGTTCTCCAGGGACTGACAGTCTGCTTCTTATCCTTCATCCAGCAGCCCTGCCTCTCCAGGTTCAGTGCCTGCACTACTTCCTTCAGTAAGCCTGCCTGGGTCGTGTTTTCCTGCATTTGACCCTCTTTTCTGTCTCCAGCTTCCAGGCCACTTCTGAGGAGCCAACCATCTCCTCCCAACTTGGCAGGGTCTGCTGGGCTTGACTGTACTGAATGAACATATGTTCCTTTAAGACCTGTCCTCTCATCTACGGGACACAGAAGTCTCTACACTCCCATCAATGAGTCAGGATGTTGGGAGCAAGAGGCAAGGTCTCACTACCTGGGACAAGACACACGGGAATAAGGCCTGGGAGTAGAAAACGCTCCTGGGGTTCTGGTGATCCTGCCCTTCACTGCCCTGGCAGGTCTTGAGTGTTCTATCTGACCCTGAGCCTTTGCAGAGATTCTTCTCTCTGCTGGGCACATGGCCCACAGGCAGGAGATAATACAATTGTCACATTTGGTCACGGCCCTGTCACTGCTCTTCACTGTCCCCTGAGGCTGTGTGCACCAGCCTCCCTCTACACCAGCTCAGGTCCCTTGTGCTGGTGCCTATCCGTCACCTTCCTTGGACCATGTATGTCACAGGCACAGGAGCTCAGCATGTTGTCCCTGTCACTGTGCTGAGCAAAAGTCAGGCTCTTGTGGACAGATAGGAGGCAGCCTTGGGAGTGTTCAGGATGCACAAGGCCCCACCTTGGCAATCTGCTAGACGCAAGAGCTAGAATGGCCAAGAGACCTTGGGGAATGGCACCTCCTGGATGGATGATGAACCAGCCTGAGTAGGATCTGAGCTGTGTGGGAATTTGAGTGACCAGATGTACTAGCGGGTCCTCTTCTGTCAGGAGACAGGATTCTGAGATAGCAAACAGGCGATCCCACTGACCACTGGCCATAGCAAACAAGAAACAGGTCTCTGGAGAGAGGACCCCCTCACTGGAAGGCACCACTCTCCACAGCCAACTAGGGCCAGCATCAGGGAAAGAGACGGCCACTTGGTAAGTGGCTTCCACAGTGTCACCAGTATCTCAAGCCACTCTGCTCTGCTAGTGCAGGCTGGCATGGGCATCCCAAGAGGAGGGTCTCATGTTCGACATCTCTTTTGCAGAGAGTTTTCTGAGACATCAGCATTTCAGGGGTGTGAAACTCTCAGCTGTGGGACAAAGCACCGCTTCCCCAGCCTGGGTGTGACTGGAGGCCTCTCTCCAGGCAGACTAGCAGGGCTCAGCAGGGCAGTTCCGGTAATGACATTTTCATCAAGAAAAAGAGGCTGCCAGAGGTCCGAGTCTCACTCTGATAATCCCATCTCCAGTCAGCCGCGGTTCTAACGCTGCTGGGGCAATGCTGGGTTGGTTACAGGGCATGATGACTAAGAAAAGTGACAACTTTAGAACCCACGTTTTCGGTAGTAATAGGAGGAAAGAATGGGGTGGTGGAGCCAGGCCCAGGACCCTGCTCCTTCCCACCATGGCGGCAGGACACTCTGCGGGTTCCCAAGCTATCAGCAAACTTCACTCCCTTGGAAAGAGCTGGAGAAAAACCAGTCAGACTCTGCAGAGGAAAATGCATACCAACCGGAGGTCTGGGCATCTGGTGCTCCTGGAAGGTCACATGACTGACTCGAGAAAGGACATATGCCACAGCAGAGGCAGGGTTGGCACCAGGCACAGAAGGACCCGAAGCTCCAGTACTATCCCAGGTTGGAGTCTTCAGGTGGCCCTCCCCTAGGGGATTCCCTGCAGTTTCAGGGTGAGCAGCCTTCTTAGGCAGCTCAGAGACTGGCTCCCCACCCCCACCCCCCAGTTACTGTGGTTGTTACTGGGAGCTGGGAATGAGGCAGTGGAGCCTGGAGGCAGTCTGGTTTGCCATGGATGGTCCCTGCACCTCTGTGCCCGGCAGCCAACTCAGGATAAAGGCGAGAGAGGGCTGCCTAGACATCGGTATTCTATGATCATTTGCTCCTTTAGCAAGGACAGTGACTGGGGTGGGCATCCCCCCAGGGGACCTGGACTATACCAGGTGGAAGCCATTTGGGAAGGGGAGAAGCCGGGCCAAGGTCAGGCAGATAGAACCCAGTGGATCTCAGCCCTGGGCAGTTTCACTCCCACAGCCCTTCTTGCCCAGGTCTCCTGTCACTGCTCACCAGGCTTCCCTCCCCACAGGTCCTTCTGTGTACCAGTGGTCCTCCTCCGAAGAAAGCAAAGGAAGCAGAAGAAACAAGAGATGAGGATGCCCAGCTCCCAACAAGGGAAGAGAAGGCTGTGGAGGCTGAAGTCAGAAGCGCACAGGCCTGCAGCTTCTGTGCACAGGCTGAGCTCCTCAGGACCCTGAAAGAGCCCGGCATGCCTCCAGGCCAAGGGATGACAGAGAGGTGGGTGGGGGCAGGATGATCCCGGAAGCTACGGAATGCTCGGAAATACATGGCTGTGTGCTCACGAAAGGCTGAGGCTGGTGCAGTGCTGAAAGGCAGTGGAAGCCCAAAACGGGGTTTGTGTGAGCAAGGACCCATAGGGTGAGGCCCCCTAGATTCAAGAGGAGAGCCAAAGGAAGGTGTGGGCTCTACTCGGGACCGGAACCTGGAATCTGGCAGAGTGTCACAGAGCTTCGAGCTGACTCCAGGAAAGGCTCAGAATGCTTAGGGGAACATATCCCGTTTTGAGTGGGAGAGCACTGGTCTCACAGCAGTGCATCGAAGTAGTTCCTGGCCTCCATGCTGGCCACAGAGCCTTCTGGTTGATGTTTTAAGGTCTTTTCACCTCCGAGGTGATTGGGTTCTGAGATACAGCTCCCATAAGTTGAACACAGACGAATGTATGTCGGGTGCAACTGGGGACTGCAAGGTCACTAGCAGCCAGAGCCTGTAGTCCCTGCACAGCCCAGGGAGAGGGTGTGAACGGCAGCAGCCTGGAGGACCCCTCAATGTGCCACCTCGTCTGCTGTGCCCGTGGACTTATGCCCATCTCTGCCCTGTGGCGCGTCAGCCAGGTTGTGCCACCTGTAACGGCATATGGCTTTACTGGAGCGCCCATCTCCAGCTGTGGATGCCCCGAATCTCAGTGGGAAGCCACCCACCTACTTCCAGGATGGAAGGAACTCTGACCTGGGTGAAAGAAGAGGCAAGAGGAAGGGACACCACACCCATCGGGCCTTGCTGTCAGGCATGTGGAGCAATGTGGCCTAACAGGCAATAGCAGGTGTGGCCCCAGCTGCGACCAGTCCCATGCAGCCCCCAGAGCCAGGCCGAGCCGCAAGCAGGCAGCGTGAGGCGGCCACTTACCAGGGAACCCCGTTTGTACTGACTATACCAGGTGGAAGGCTGCTCTTTGGGCCAGCGGGCCATTTTACTCTGCAAGATAGGAGATGGCGGGTTTAAAGAGACAACGGCAAAGGACGTGCGGCCACCTTACCAGTTTCCCACGCTTGAATTCACTGAACCAGGAACCTGGGTTCTCTTTGGGCCAAGAAGTGATTCTGGCCTACATATCCGGAAGGGATGGTGGTGGGGAGGGGGAGAGAAACAGAAAACGAAAGGGTTACTTCTGCCTCTGCAGACAGACCTTCCCAACTTTCCCAGCCCCATGTCTTGCCAAGGTGCCTACGCCTCCCTAAGAGCTGAGGCCTTACCACAGTGACGTGGGGTGACAGCAGCTCTGGAGCTCTACAGTGGCCAAGCACAGGTCACCATAGTCACGCCAGGGCTACAGACTGCACCTATCAGCCTGTGTGCACCAGGGCATCAAGTGTCGACAAATGCAGGAGTCTCGTGTCGGTGACAGGGAAGTTGCAGCCAGCATGACTGCTGGGCTAGCAATGTGTGGGCATCTCATCCCACTCTCAAGCTTGAGACGCAATGGCTAAGGCTTTTCAGCTGCCACCTGCATCCACAGCAACATGGACAGCCCCTCTGTGTATGTGGTGCATGGGTATATATATATATATATATATATATATATATATATGTGTGTGTGTGTGTGTGTGTATATATATATATGTGCGTGTGTATATATATATATATGTGCGTGTGTGTATATATATATGTGTGATATACATATATATATATACACACACAGTATGTGTATATATGTGCATAAGTGTGTATGCATGATATGTGTGTGTGTGCCTAAGGTACATGAGTATGGTATGAGTCGAGTACATAGCCATATGGGAAGCTCCCTCTATGCTGGCTGGCTGCAAGCCATGGGAAAAGCAGGCTGAGACTGAGCCAGAAGCTTCCTCCCTTCTGGTTGACTTCCTTAGGGCTAGGAGATACTAAGTAGGTTGCTGGAGGGATGTTATGGGTCCTGCTTGCTATGCTACCAACAAGATGTACACACTGGTGCCATAAGCGATACAACTTTTATGGTGTAACCAGCTGATGTTCAATAGGTTTAAGGCCCACTTCACAGAAGGGAACTCACATCTGGAACTGTAAGCCAGGGATAAAGCCCATGGCCGGGGAGATGACAGGCTCTAGAGGGGAGACCACTGCACTTGCTTTGTGAATGGATGTGATGTCCCTATCAAGTTGCCTTCTAACCACTGGTGTTTATGCCTACACAGTACTGCTGCTGTCTCAGCTGGTCATGAAAAGAAGCTTTTTGGTTTTTTTTTTTTTGCAACAGGAAGTGAATTGAAGAGGCTCATAACTTGTCATAGAGACTATGGGACTGTTGCTGTGGCACGGTGACCCTTTATGAAGGAAAATCATCAAACATCTTCATCATACTCTCTAGGGCTCATGAAAAGAAATATCATAGAAGAAGGTGTAGAAACAATGCTAGAGCCAGAAGAAGGGCGGAAGTGTTTGTTGTGTAGCTATATCCTCCAAATGGAAACATCTTTTCCTGGAGCTAAGCTTACTAAGGCTCAGAAAGTAAACACAACTCACAAGTCTCAGTAACCTCCTCAGAGTTACAGGATATACAAGGCAACCCTTAAAAGGCTAAAAAAACAATGAGAAGAAGAGGTTCTCTGACCAGCCAAGCTGTCTGCCAGTCACGAAACTCCAATGATGCAGCTTTTGTGAATTGTAGGCCTGGTACAGTAGCCTCTTCAGTGAGACAGCTGCCTTTGAGTCACTCAAACCCCTGTAAGTAACCCCAATAAACTCACAGCTTCACTCAGCTAGACCTGGGTGAAATCACTTTTTGTTCTTTGCTCTGTTGTTGATGCCCCCCTTATCTGAGGTGAAAAGGTGTTTGTCATTGTCTCCCCAGAAAAAGTCAAACAACAGAGGGGTGTGTGTGTGTGTGTGTGTGTGTGTGTGTGTATGTGTGTTCTGTGTGTGTTAAGGTCTTCACTGGGGTCTTGTGATCTTTGGGGTCTTTGGAACCGTTAGGTTACATGCCATGACAAGGGAACAAAGGCTTCCCCAAAGCCTCTTGTAATTTCACGGCTAAGTTGACACCCTTCATCATGGACTTGCTTCTGTGCCTCCCTAGGGGAGTCTCACTTGGGTCTAGTGGGTGGCTAAGTCTCTGTAGGGTGAGGGTAGGAGATGGTGTCTCTGGACTGATTCACTGTAGGTGTGGAAAAGGAGTCCTCCAGAAAGCCTGGCCCAGACTGGGCTGAGCTGGTCCTTTAGAGACCCATGTTCGGGACCCGGGTCCAGATGTTAACTTGGGGAGAAGCAGAGATGTGAGTCACTATTGATTGCCTCCCTTGAGCTGGCTGGGTGTGAGGACAGAACAGACTGCTGGGGAAATGAGGTGTCCTGTCTGCCTGACCCTCCAGAATCTTCCACCTTTCTCCATGGTGGTTTTCAGATCTCTCAGTCAAGGGCACACTCAAATTGTGTGGGAGCAGTTCCTTCCAAGTCAGGTACAGAGAGAGCAGGCTTCAGCTAAGACTTCTGTTCAAACATGCTCCAGGCCCCGAGCCCTGAGTCTCAGTGCCACTAGCAGAGGGGCTCTTCCTCCTGGGCACCCTGGCCCAGACTGCGGAAGAAGCAAAGAGGCAAAGTGCAGGGTCTGTAAAGACTCCAGCTGACACACTCCTACGGACAGCTTGGCCACCAGAGGCTGTGGGTAGAGGGCAGAGCACCAAGATGGGCAAGAAAGGTCTTAGTTCAATTCCATCCTCAGCTCTGACCAGATGGAGGGATACAGGACCCATAGAGTAGATCTCATGTCTCTGACCTCTGTGAAGCTCTGGCTTGTCTCTGGGAGTCTAGGAAATCAGGATGCAGGAGGGATGGATGGATGGCAGAGCCTCTGAATCTCTCACCCCTGCTCTGTTCCTGCAGCCACCAGCAGAGTGTGACCCAAGGGCTAGCTGGCACTTACCACTTTTATGGTGTAGTTTAGAGAGAGAAGGGCAACCTCAAAGAGCCCTTATGCTCCCTCCAGCAGGAACTCACTTCCCAGGTGCTAGGGTCACAAGGAAGTTGTGGTGTGGAAAACACACACACACACACACACACACACACACACACACATACACATACACGCACACTGCTGTGGCCTCCAGAAAATGGCATGGAAAAACTCTGAGCTATCCCAGGCCAGATGGAGGGACACTGAGGCTGGGGTCAGATATGGAAAAGGCTCATCCTCTTCCTGCCTGTCCTAGGCCAGAGGTAGCCCTTTCCACAGACTCCCCAGCACATAATTTACACACCCATCATGGGCACACAAATTCCTACCTACAGGACTGAAGTCCTGAAGGCCCACAGGGGTGACTAACTGGTACCTCACAAAATCTCTTTAGTCAGAACCTGGCTTTCTACCTGCAGATTCCTCACACATAACCGTGCCGGGCACCTGAGAGGCCTGGGACCAATTCCACAGAAATAAGCTGGCGTCCCCAGGTTAGGCACACAGCAGCCTCCAGACGTCTTAGGCTCTTATCACACTTGCTCCTGAAGTTTTAGGTTGGTCTGGGCTGTGATGCTGCTGAGCCCCAGAAAACATAATCGTACTGTGGGTGGCTGGAGGGACACTAAGGGCAGCCAGCCATTCTTCCACGTCCTGCAACCGAGGTTGCACCTGCCACCACATACCTGAAGTATCTCATCCCAGGACCACTTATGAGCGACTTGCAGAAGAATGCTCTTGGTTCCGAAACTGACTGGCCTCTGGCTTTTAGCCCTAAAGCTGCATCCACACAAGAAATCCTGAAGCCCTGGCCCAAGCGGAAGCGGGCGGTTGACATGGGTACTCACCCCCTCAGACTTCTTGTCGGGGAAGACACACGTGGACCCTCCGGCTGTGAAATTGCAGTAGACTTTGAAGGAGTCCCTGGAGCACCCTTGGTTGGGATCGACCCAGTATTCACCTGGATTTTAGAGGCAGGGAGGCAGATTCATGGGAATGGCTCCCCGGACAGTAGCAGAAGCCACCGCAACATTTCAGTCTAGCTGTTAAATGCACAGCCAGGGCCATAAAGGCACAGGCATGGCCTATCCTCCTCATCTCACAGCCCTTTCCTGTTCCTGCGGGAAGCATAAAGTGTAGCAGACAGCCCTGTTCACACAGCCGGGGCGCGCAGCAGACCGTAAGTGTCTGCTGACCTTGATGGGTGGACGACAGAAAGACAAAGAATTCTCTGAAATGAACCTGGAAATTCACAAGGGTGGAGTCAGAAGGAACTGGAATCAGACACCCCTCACATCCTGCAGGAGGAACATGGAAGGATGGAAGACAAGCTAGTTTTGGTTTACTCTCGGTTTGAGGAGAGTGAGGCTCCACGGTTCTGCCAGTGTTTAAAACACGCTTTCCCCAGCCCTGCACATCCTGACAGCAAGCGGCCCTCAGGGCCAGCTAAGGGCGCCAGGCCAAATGCGTTTTATACACGGTCCATTTACCACTCACAGGGAGTGTTTCTGGCCCCATTTTACAGATCAGGGGCAATGAGGCTGAGGGTAAGGCAGGAAAATGCCTGGTCAGCCTTGGTGCTCGGCTCCCTGTCTGGCCTCCCCTGACAGTGTAATCGCCTCTCTGATGTTTTTGCAGATTAATAAGGGGTCCAGCCTAGTCATCCTCCCACGGGTGGCGAGTGAGTGAGGAGGCTCTGACCGTGGCCCTCCCTCACCGTCTGGGAAATCAGGATGGCAGAGCTGAAGGTCCTTGCAGGTACGGGCGGGGTTCTGCTGCGTGCCCAGTGGCCGCTTCATCTGCTCAATCTCCTGCTTCAGGGAGTTGAGGGAGCCGAAGATCTCCTCCATGCCGTCGGCATAGTCGACATAGCTCTCCCCAGCCCCATCGTCCAGGAGCTGGCTGGCGTCGATGTTCCGCCGAGTCCTGGATGCCTGGATTGGCAGGGGCTGGATGACCTCACCTGGAGGGCCCTGGTGTGCAGAAGAGAGCAGCCATGGGTCGGAGGGGACAAGGACGGCCCTGTGACCCTGAACCAGAAGTCTGGGTCCCTCGGGTTCTGTCCTGGTTGGAAGACAGCTGCCAGCTTACTGTTTTCTCACCTCCTTCCTATATCCTGAACATTCCGTGACCATCCACCTGCCAGGTGTTTCTCCCGCTAAGTGCCTTTCCTCCCTGAGCCCAAGGCCCCGCCTCCTCTCCAGAACGCAGTGGCTCAAGGCCTTAGCTTTGTCTGCTGTTCTGTCATACAACAACACACCGCATAATACTCCTATAAAAACATGCCTGAATGCTTATACATGCCTGTTCACACTCATACATATGCATAATATACATATAGAAACACACATTCATGTTTACACATATACACCTAGAAATGCCTACACATTTATACATGCATACTCATGTACATACACATACATGCATAATACACACATACAGAAACACACATGCATATTCATGCACATATACATAGAGAAACATGCCTGCAAATTTACATAGGTATGTTGACAAACACACACATGCACAATATACACAAATAAATATACCCACACACATGCATGCATGTTCACACATACATATAATATATATGGTACAGACAAATGCACAAGTCCATACTTACAAGCGTGAACACAGAAACAAATATTACTTACACATAGGAATAGATACACACATAACTAAGCACACATATGTATGTATAGCCATATGACACACTTACATAGTCACATATACCCACATACATGTATATGCACATTCCCTCTCTCTCTGGCCAGTAATCCTCCCCAGGGCAAGTCAGTCCCTGAGCTCCATGACAGGCCTGTGACACTCACGGTCCCTCTGCATCCCTGGGGACCAGGCCCTGGGAATGCCCTCAGTCTCTCTGCATTTCAGACAACAAGCCCCACAGACAGACAGACGCTCCCTCATCTCCCTCCACACTTCACAGATACTCACAGGTGGGCCAGGGAGTCCTGGGTGGCCTGCCTCGCCCTTCGGGCCGGTGGGACCCTGGGGAGAAAGTGACAAACCGGTACTCAGTCAGGCGCCGATGTGACCTGCTGGACCCACTCTCTCCAGAAAGCCAGGCAAGGGGACAAGGCAGGTCTCTGCTCCTGAGGCCAGCACCCTCCTCGGCAGGGAGCAAGCCGCCCAGGTGTGTTGGCCTGAGATGGGCCGGGCTCATTCAGAACACAGGAGACGGGTGTCAAAAGGAAGGGGAAATGTCAACAAACAGGTTTATGGAAGCACGAGGCTGCATGGGCCACAGCAGGAAATGTAAACCTAGCCCTGGTGGGACTCTATCCCACCTCAGCCAGCAGGGCCATTGTCAGCGAGGAAAGGAAGTGCCAGAGAGGGTGACACTGTGGTGGGAACACAGAATAGCTCCGCAACGTGGAAACTAAAGAGAGATGGACACGCTACACGATCTCGCTGTGCCACCTCTGAGTGTGCATCCAAGGCCACAAAGTCACTGTGTCTGTGTGACACTTGCACACCCATGCAGTTACTGCACTGATGGGTAGTTAGGACATGCGATCAGCCTAGGTGCTCCAGCCAGTGGATAAGGACCCTCTCTCTCTCTCTCTCTCTCTCTCTCTCTCTCTCTCTCTCTCTCTCTCTCTCTCTCTCTCTCTCACACACACACACACACACACACACACACACACACACACTGCTCAGGCATAAAGAAGGCCATCTTGTCTTGTGCAGGGGGATGCGGGGGAGGGGGATGACTAGAGGCACTCTGAAGTGAACATTACCAGAAATATAATGTAGAATAATTTGAACATTAATAGTTCATAGAAAGTAGATGACAGAATAGTGATTTCCGAGGCTGGGGGAGGGGGTGGGGACTGGGACATTGGAAGGATGGAGGATGGGTGATGGGTACCAAACACAGTTACACAGGAGGAATGAATCACGGTGTTCTATAGCACAGTGGGGGCCGACACACGGACTAGCCTGCTGGGTTTCACGAATATCTAGAGAGGCTGGAGGGCTCCAACACATTGTAATAAAAGACACAGAAACGCTAATGACCCAACTCGATCAGGACATGTCCTATGCACGGAGAGAAAAGCCACAGCGAGACCCATTCCGCGTGTTTGGTATGTTAGCCGGAGTGTGAAGAGGTTGCAGGGTCTGGCAGAGCCAGCTCGTCTCACTTGATTTCCTCCCACTGCACCCCATGAACAGCAACAATTAAAATAATCCTTAAAAGCAGCCAGCAGTAGAGCAATAGAATCAAAACAAAGAACACCAACAACGCATAGTATGACGAAGAAGAGAGGAGAGGTGGAGGGGACCTCCGCGGGTTGGGGTGGGCATCCAGGTGACCCACTTCCCAGGGGACTCCTCTCCCACTCCAAGGTAGTCTCAGGTATCATGGGCCCCGTCAAGGCAGAGTCACTTACCGAAGAGCCTTTAGCACCTTTGGGACCTGGAGGGCCCTGCAGAGAGCAGAGGTCAGAATGTCAGTAGACAGAGAGGCCAAACAGGTTCCATTTTGCTCAGCCTGTCCCCAACTCCCTAAGTGTCCTCTCTGCTGGTTGGCAGGAGGAGGGCTGGTTGTGGCTGCCACTCACGGCCCCCCCCCCACTCCGGGAGGCAGAGGGTGTCTGATGAGATGCCACCCTGCCCACAATGCTCAGCTTTGGAATGACATTTGGAAATCAAGAGTCAAGGGAGCACCTGGTCTACTGAGGGGCATGGAAGGAGTCAGCTGCTGGACATCTATAGCCATGTGGGCCCAAGGCCCAGCTGACACAGACGGGTCAGAGTGGGCAGAGCTAGGGATATGGGAATGACATTGGGGTGTGGACCCTCAAAACACAAGGGAGGCCCAGCCCAGGATGTCAAAACGACTTTCTCAAGCCTGGACTAGGCTGGCCCAACTCATGCACACCAAGAAGAGGAGAGCCAAGACGCTCCCTCCACCTCCCCAGATGCTTACAGAAGGATCTCCATTCTTTGGGAGGGGGTTCAGGTATTAAAGTTTGCCCTTCCCTTCCCCTTTGGCAAGGCAACCAGGGGACCAGCCACCCCTCTCCTGCTCCTGTGCCTTGGAACCCCAATGTTGTGTTATATACAAATAATCCCTGGTTCACCCATCATCTCTCCTGACTTCCTTGTGGTTCTCTAGCCTGGTTTGTCCATCTCTCTTCCCTCCTTGTATCCACTGGGTCCTCCATCCCCCATGCCCATCCTAGATACATACCGGCAAGCCAGGGGGCCCAGGAGGCCCGAGTGGGCCAGAAGGACCAGTGATGCCCTAGAAAGGACCAGAAAATGCAGGTTACCAGCTTTTAGATAGGAGTGGAATTGAGGAAGGTGACCCCTGTGACCCTGCCATGATTCCAGGCTCCCTCACAGTCTCCTTTCCAGGGACACTGAAGCCTGGCAGGCAGCTGTAGTCATTCGCTCTAGAATTTACTTCACTGTGAGAGCCAACATGTTTCCTCACTGGATTACACTGATAGACCAGAACACCAGCCACAGGTTGAAATCCACAGGCCCAGCCCTGTGCCCAGGCTGGAAGGAACTGGGAATTAAGATACCACCCCCACCACACACTGTGGAACTCAGACAAGTCTGCTCCAACCTCCTGCCCAGCTTGGTGTTAGGGCTCACCACAGTGGGCATAGGGAAAGCAGTGAGTACCCAAAGTCTAGTCTGTCCAGCCACAGATGTCAGCCCAGCCTCACAGAGAAGAAAGTGTCTCCCTCCATTGTTAGCTCACAGGGCCTGGGTCTTTGGGTCCCTTGTGTGTCCCATACTTCTCAAGCCTGCACATGGCCAAGACCACAATGTGTGTGGAGAAGTGAGTGAACCTCCACTGCAGAGCCACACAGGTCTAAGAGTGTCACTGAAGCCTGGCGACACTTGGCAGTCAGAGAACTGCCCACGGTGGCTGAGGCAGGGCTCCACGGGGCCTCATCCTTTGATGCCATCTACTTCCAATATGACCTAAAGAGTGGTGTCTACTGTTTGCTCAGTCTCCAGAGGCTACTGTCACCCCCACATCCTGCTGTCTTTAGGGAGAGACCTAGGTGTGGGTAAGCAAAGATCCCCAGATGTGAGTGCTCTCATACTGGGAGTACAAAGTGGGGAATCCCACTATCGTAGTGGGGATTCCCACGCAAAGACATGTGTGTCTTTTCTCCTGTGCCAAACAAGACGACCCTTCTTTCAGCTTGGGGGTCTCCTCCATTTTACCTCCCACAGCCAAACCAACATGCAGCCTCCACCATGGCTCACCAAGACTGCAATCTAACCGACTACAGTGGATCCCAGGGGAAGTCTGGGGTCAGATGTGGGCATCTGTGGCAAGGTGGGGGAAGGGTTGTTTGTGGTCACTGCTCCACCTCTCTCCACAAGTGAACATGGCTGATGGTCCACCATAGCCTCCTGCCCAGTTAGTCAGGTCAGAGGCTCTTGCATGGAGGTGAAGTGGGGGGAAAGATCTGACTGCTAAGGCCTTCTGATTCTGAGGGTCACCACAGCAGTGAGCTCCTGCCTCCACCCAGGACCTGGGGTTGGAGTATGTTCTAACTTGTGCCTTGGGGACCTAGCTAAGTCCTGAGCCTCCACTGGCCCCATCAGCAAAGCAAGATTCGGTACTCCATGGCAATGAGGAAATCCTCCCAGGCTCCAGGGAAACCAGAAACTGCTCCAGGGACGTAATGTGAGTTGTTATAGATACCTGTTCTCCTTTGGGACCGGATGAGCCCTGAGGGCCTGGGAGTCCTCGGTCACCTTTTTCACCCTGCTCACCCGGAGGTCCGATGAGTCCAATGAGTCCCGGATGGCCCTGTGAGACAACGAAGGTGTGAGGTATCCACGCCGCCATTGCCCCGAGGCCACCGCACAGCGGGCCAGGTGACCCGGCACACAGCCATAACGCAGGGCAATGTGCCACAGTCAACATGTCGAGGACTGGAAATAAGAGGCCACGCGACAAGACGGGTCTCATGTCCCCTAGCCAGTAAGGAACATACTTGAAGAAACATGCAGGGAGAGCCAGGGCATGGTTGAGCAGTAAGGCACTGGACTAGCATGTGTGAGGCCCTGGGCTCAGTTCCACAGCACTACCATCATCCCTGGCACTGGGCCCCAATAATAGCCAAAAAGAAGCATACAGGGGTACCCAGACCCAGAGGCCGCTGGATTTCCCCGAGGGATAGTTTGTATCTATCTTTTTACTTAGTGAACTTTCTGACTTTTGATAAGCATGTACCCCTTTCCCACAAGGCCTGAGGCTGACACCAAATGGAAACTGCAAATGGAAATATAAGGATTTATATTCATTTGAACATCTTTCAGGAGAAAAATCCACCATATCTGCCTTATACATCTTTTAGTTTCACGTGAGTTTCTAGAATGTTCTGGAAGGACTTCCAGCTTCCACTATGCTGGTGAAGGATATCAAAGTGGAAAAGAGTGTCTCTTCTGCCTTCTCTGTGAACAGCTGCTTGTGTTGCAAGCTCATTTATTTACAAATAAATCGATGTAAGGAGGAGAAAAGTCACCATCAGTTAATGAAGCTACCAGGGCCTCTAGAAGGCTCTTGTCAATTCTGGGGCTCCTAGGACACCTTGATACAGACACGAGTCTCAAAGCCCTGGGTGTATTTCTCCTTTGTCGATCTACCTCCAGGTCCCACGACAGTCACAGCAGGTACTTGGTGGTGGGTCAATAATGCCTGTGAATGAGTTAATGGTGTTATTATTGCAATATTGGAGTCCCCTAAGTTTATCTCACCTTTTCACCTTTGGGACCCGAGTCTCCTTTGAGTCCAGGGAGTCCTGGAGGACCCTGTAGGAGAAGGGAGAGGAGTCAGTGTCCTTGTCCCAGAGGTTCCCAATGCCCTGCCTACAGAGACACACTGACATTTCATGCTACTCACCAGGGGGCCAGGTGGACCATCAGGGCCTGGGGATCCTGGGAGGCCTTGCTCACCCTGAAACAGAGTTCCTGGATATGATACGTGCCCCCACCAGCACCTCTCCCTCATCCTAGGCCTGCTAGGCCACTTACCACAGGACCAGGGATCCCACGAAGACCATCGGGGCCTGGCTTTCCAGGGGCCCCTTGGGGGCCAATAGGACCAGTCTTCCCAGGAGGGCCTTCTAAGCCGGCTTCTCCCTGCAGAGGAGGATATGGGTGTTCAGAGGCTCAAGGCACCCAGATCAAGACTCCTGGGGTACTGCAGAGATGCCCCCATGTGTCCTAGATGGTGTTACTTCCCATCTTTCTGTGAAGGCTGACTTGGCCCAAGCTCCATCCTGTTAATATCCAAACACAGCGACTCCCTGACTCCTGCTGATCGTGGTAAATACCACAGTAGGTCACCCACCAGGTGCTGAGACACACAGTAGTCTCAGAGCAAGATGGCAAATGTTCCCATCCAGGCCTGCCGGTCACCTCACTGCAGGAGTGGCTGGGTGTTCCATTGCTGGGCACCACATACACCACTCAGGTAATGGCCATGCCGGTCTCCTAAGGCCCCACTTCCTGTGTGTACTGTCTTCCCTCTGTCATAGGTCAAAGAATGGATATGACCACACCCTGGCTTCTGCCTCCTCTCTCTGCCTTCTTCATCTTCTCTTAGGCTCCACAGCTCCTCTGTCCTCAGACTGCTCCCTGCCACTGCTCCAGCCTCCCTCAGGCCCACAGAGGTCACAGCCACCAGGGTAACTTACCTTGGCTCCTTTCTCCCCTTGCCTGCCTTCAGGGCCTGCAGGACCTGGAGGACCCTAGAGAAAGAATATAACAACTAAGACGTGAGCTCTGAGTTTGGAGACCAGGCCCAGACTCCAGGGAGATCTGCAGGGTGTGAGGCCACTCTGGACCACTCTCCAGTGAAGATGTAGGCCCCCATGCAGGGTCCCACGACTCCAGGAGCCTGCAAAGCTTCTGGTGGATCTGGGGATGCCCTAGATGCCTTGAGTATAGAAGGCCCTCTCCCGCCTGTACTCCTAGGCTCAAACACCACAGTCCAGGCACCCACTAGAGTTTGCAATATGGACATCTGTTCCTTGCCTTGGATCTCCTCTGTTCAGATAGGCTGGTCTAGGGACAAGGAGAGAGTCCAGCTTTTGAAATTTTTCTCTCCCGTGATGGTATAACAGACGTGTCAGTCATCGGCCATCCTAAACACCCCTGGTCTAGACTCTGCTTCCTCAGAGTACCCCCCTTGTATCACCCCACAGATCTGTGACCTGATGAGTGTGTCCCACATTTCAGGTATCCATGTCCCCTCCTCAGGGCCATGTGGGGCACCAGGGGCTCCACAAGGGGTAGAGGGCTTTGTACAGGAAACAGCCAGTAAGTGGGGAGGGGTGGGCAGAAGGGCTTACCCTCTTTCCTGGAGGTCCAGATGGACCAGGTTCACCAGTAGGACCTGGGGATCCCTGGTTGGGGAAAAGAACGCAGAACATTAGAAATTTGTCTCATCAGGACACAGGGCTGTGTGGCCCACAGCCAAGGAAACACACGGAGATTCAGTCCTTTCTATGGCTAGCCCTGCATGGCCTCCTCTGTGGTGTGAGCATAGCAAGTCTTGTACCCCGTTGGTGGCACTCAGAGAATCCAACTCACATCCCACACTTGCTGCATCTTGAGCACAGGTATCCCCCTGGGGTATGCTTGAGTCTAACACTCAGTCTGGTCTCCACCATCGCCTACATCTCATTTTCAGAAGGACCAAGCCAGGAGTCCAAGGCAGGGCGTAGGGTCACAGGGGCATGCATGGGACACATCTGGCTCACAGCCTGTGTCCCCAGCCCTTCATTTTCATTGCTGCCTGTCTCAGATCAGTGATACAGGTCTTTGCCCTTGGCTCAGTGATACGGTCTGAACGGCCTCTGAAACCCAGGCTCATATCAAATTGCCCTTGTGCTGGTGTTGAGAGGAGGGGCCTGGTTATCAGGTCATGTGAGTATGCATCGCTAGAGTACACCCCTGTCACAGAAATGAGCTGATTATAAAAGGGTGATTAGGCCCACTTCCCCTTCCCCATCACTTTATGATGACATCCACTATATTATCATTATTTAAGACAGGGTCTTACTCTGACACCAAGGCTGACACATTGAACTCATTATGTAGACCAGAAAGTCTCAAACTTATAGCAAGCCTCCTCCTGTCTCAGTTTCCTGAGTGCTGGAATCAGAAGCATGAGCCACCATATCTGTTCTTGCCTTGTTAAGCCACAGCAGGACCCCCCATGTGATCAGGCCCCTCTATCTTGACTTCCTAGCCTCTAGAACCCTGAGTCAAACACATTTATTATTTTGTTTTAATGCACCAGCCTGTAACATCATCACATCAGTAGCAAAAAGACCTAGATAGTCAGTCATCCCTAGGAGCTGGACCCACTTTGGGGGTGAGCTGGAGAGACCTCTGAGAAAGGTACAGTCCAGTCCAGGAACCTGAGGGGGTCACCTGGTCCCACCCCGAAGAGACCACCTTGCACTAAAGCTGCTCACAGCCAAGTGGCCTCAGTCACAGGGATGTTGGGCCTGTGAGAGAAGGTGCGCACCTGTTGGGGAGTTTCGGCTGACATTCAGGGTGAGCTCTGGGACACTTTGCAGAGCCCTTAGAGCTTTGTACAGGTCCCCTGGTGGGACTGTGTACGCATCTTCCCTTTGGAGGAAGGGTCTCAGCCATCATTAGGTCCTTGGGGCTCCTAAGCTCTGGCCATAGTCAAGAGAGACCTAAGTTTGGGCTTCTCATAAAGACCCAAGAATGCAGGGACGCTCCCATCAGGAAGCCATCAGAGCATACACTCACCGTCTGTCCAGGTTCGCCATCATCCCCTTTATCTCCAGGTGGACCATCTTGACCCTGTGGGAACAAGACAGTTGCTTCCACTGGATAGCTCAAGTTCACCCTCCAGCCTCAGTGTATCTCAGATCCTTCCCCAGACCCTGGGCATTGGAACAGGGACAACCTGGAGGGGTGATGTGACCCAAAGAACCCGGGAGAGGGGTAGAAGCAAATTGGGGGTGGCAAACGGGAGCAGGAATGGATGGACACTTACTGCGGGGCCTGGCTCTCCAGGGGGACCAGGGTCTCCGGGAAAGCCCACAGGACCCTGAGAAGAGAGAAGCAAGCTATCAGCAGCCTGACATACCCTGCCTGGCCTACCACAACCCAGGTCACAGGACAAGGGACAGTCCCAACACCTCCAGCACTTTTGACCAGGAGGCCTATCCTGAAGAGTGCACAGAAGAGCAAATCCACCCAGGAGGCAGGCATGGAGCAGCCTTCTGCTCTTTTGAGACTAGTGAGGACAGGCATCCTAGCCACACATCCACTCTGGTGGCCCCTTCGACTTCTGATGCATAATGGGGGCCAGCAGGGAAAAGCAGTGCCCTGAGCCTGCAGATCTTTCATTGGGGCCCCCACTGGCTGCTGCTTCTATCCCATGCCTCCCCATATCCCCTCATGCAGCTTCATCAGTAGCAGCTGTGGAAACCTCTCGAGTAGACAGAATTACCCTTGAGACACACAGCATTCACACAGCTGTTCCTAGGCCAGGGAGCACACAATGCAGGCACTACAAAGACTCAGAATGGACACTGTCCAGACACCACAGCATCTAGCATTACTCACAGGGCTGCCTTTGGGACCATCATCTCCAGGAGGGCCTTTGGGTCCAGGGGGTCCAGCAGCACCAGAGGGGCCAGCCTCTCCCTTCTCCCCTCTTTCTCCTTTAGGTCCCTGGAGAGGAAGATGGTTCAGTTCTCAGAGCCCACTATATACTCACCTAGAGCATGAAAGGTGCTGGCCTGCAATGGGCCATCCATGCACTCATTACTGCGTCTCACCGGCAGCCCCTTCCCAGCATCCCCAGGGCCCCAGGATGGGGATGGTACTGTTCTTGCTTCCTATTCTCCATAGCAACTCTGTGTTCCACCAGGCAGGCAAAGAGCCATGGCCTTCTAAAACCTCAAAGGCCTAGCTCAGCTCTAGGTAAGGGCTGGCTCCTGGACAGAAGGCAGGTAGGGAGCCCCATAGTTCTCAGGCACAGAAAACATCAGGAAACTGAGATGCCTCACTCCCCCAAGATGCTTCCTAGGCCCAAAGCTACTCTGGGGATGTCCTCTCAGTGACCATACCCAACCTTCAGAGGCCTGGATACTCTCAGGCTAGCCGAGTCAACAGGGTAGCAATGCTCACACTCACGGCAGCCTGTGAAAGGGCCTACGTACCACAGGTGGTAGTTACTGGTGACCATGAGTTGTTAGGTCGTTGCTGAGGTCTGCACGTGTGTGCTCAGCCCCACATATGTACACATGCATGCACACAAGCTCAACCCCCACAAGACGCCATACTTTCCCATCATAGTTCTACGTTGTTCGACACAGCAAGGTCATGACTCATTTCATGGGAGGGGAAACTGAGGCAAGGGTGATGCTTCTGGTCCAGTGCCTTGTCGGTGTTCCCACTAGGTATAACCCACTGCTCCTCCAGGGCCACACTCACCAGAGGACCTCCTTCTCCTGGAAGACCAGGTTCTCCAGGCTCACCAGGATCTCCCTGAGGAGATAAGTCAGTGTTAGAATGTTCCCTCACTGATGGTGACAACAGACGGGCCATCTGCTGGCACTTGCCTATCCGCCTGCCTATCCTTGGGCATCTGGTGTCCAGGACTCTGTGGGGTCAGGGTTGTCAAATAGCTCATAGGAAGGCAGCAGGAAGCCAATGAGGAATGTGAGAGGTATGACGGAGATGTGTGGGGAGGGGGTGTCGGGGCACTCTACAGGTCACAAGGGGCACTGACTCAAGGCTGTCTCAAGCAGGTGCTCTGCGTCCTGACACACGTGGTGTGATCAGCCTCCTGGCACACCGGCCACCATGCCTTCCCCACTGTGATAAGCCAGACAAGCCCATCAGCCTTTAAGTTGATTTTGTCGTGTCACAGCAATGGGAAAAGTAATTAACACGGGCAATCAGAGCAGAAGCACAAAGACCCGGGGTTTTTCCCTGCAGCGCTGAGACAGGAAGAAAGGCCTGTGATGTGGTGGCGAGCAAAGGCAGTGCAGGGGTGAGGCGGTGGGGAGGGGGCAGCAGTGCCTCTAACCCACACCCATTCCTCTCCCCCTTTCTTATCCAAAAGTACAAATGTTCTAGGCATAATGCCCTGCATTAGAAGCAAGTCCCAGGAAGGGCAGGCAGCAGGCTTCCAGCCCTCCCAAGGCCCAAGATGGCCTCCTAAGGCTGTGTTCCCAGCACCCTGTGGAGCTCAGTCTCACAGTGAAACTGTCATGGTGCCCACACGCATATTCACGTTCACATATGTGTATTCACAACCGAACGTGCACATATCCACACATACTCGTGCCCACACACTTGAGTCACAGCAAGCTCAGTGTGAAGGCCTTTCACCAGATCTGAGTCGGAGGGACGGGAGGGAGTGGGGCTTGGAGGGACAGATGTGTTACTGCTTTGGATTTTGCGAACAGCTGTTACAAATGAACAGTGTCAGAGCTCCGAACTTAGGGACATGAATCTACTTTCAGGTTTCAAGATGGGTGTGATGGGAGTGTCTCTGCACAAACACGCACGCATACATGCATGTGTGTGCACATACACAGGCACACAGGACTGTGTGTACACATGAACACACTACTTCTCATGTAGCCATGGGGCAGGCACTGTGATGAGTAGACAGACATTACCTTTTCTCCCACTGCGCCAGGGTTGCCGATTCCTCCGGGAGGACCCTGTGGCCCATCAGCACCTGGAGCTCCAGAGGGTCCTCGGGGGCCTGGGGGACCAGGGGGGCCCTAGGAGGAAGACAGGCCATTGAGCAAGACAAGATGTAAACACCCTTCCCCAGAACGTAAACCAGGGGAGCCACACTGGGTCTCGACGGCCCAGCCGCTTACCATCTGGCCCACATCTCCGGTCTCCCCCTTCTCTCCTGGAGGTCCCGGCAAACCCTGTGGACAGGAAACTGGTGAGGTGCTACTCTGTGAGAGACGCACATGGCTCCCACCATGACTGCCACTCCCAAGATGCTTCCCGAAGGCCCCTAAATGTGTTTCTATGAGTCTGCCCCATGGAAGGATTTTTCCTGCTTCCAGGGCTCAAACAGCCGAGGACATAATCAGAGGAGAATGCAGAGATTTATGGGGACCAGCGCTTATGGCAGCTTCCCATAAAACAATAAACCTAATGAGCCAGCAGCAGGGAAGCTTCCGGATAAATCAAGTGCCCACCATATGCCAAATACCACCAGTAACTAAAAATTGTGTTTTCCAAAATAAAGGCTTGTGTTCAAAGAATATTTAATGGCATTCAACACGCCCCATAACATAAAACAAAAGGCTGGTGCACGCTTTACGGTGCATGGCGAGTGTGGGGTTTTACTGACGCCCAGTAGAGTCACATGAGCAGGAACAGGTGACTGAGAGGACACTGAATGAGGCGGGCTGGGTTGATGGCTGTCACTTCTAGGTGGTTTGTTCAAATGTGGACTTTGTACCCCTTACTTACAGGTCACCATTTCCTGGGATTCCATGGTAAATGCCAAAGCAAGAACATCACGCAAGTGCGTGCGTGCTTGTGTGCGTGTGTGTGTGTGCGCGCGTGCGTGTGTGTGTGTGTGTGTGTGTGTGTGTGTGTGTGTGTGTGTGTGTATGTGGCTCAATTTCCTCATTCCTACAACAGGAAGAGTGGACCCAACAAGATATTGCCACCTCTGCTGGGGGTGGGGTCCTGGGAAGCTCCATGGTTACCTGTAATCCCACTGGCCCTGGTGGTCCTGGGAAACCTCTTGAGCCTTCATCTCCCTTCTGCCCGAACAGGCCTTGCTGTCCACGAGGGCCAGGCTCACCATCTGCTCCCTGGAGGATGGAAGTGAGCATGGGTGAGGACTGGCAACAGCTTGAGAAGTGGGCCTTGATACATCATTCAACATACTCACCGAGGGGCCTGGCTGTCCAATGGGGCCTTGAGGACCCGTAGGTCCAGGAGGACCCTGTAGGGGTCAAACAGAGACATAATTATTTTGGAAGTGCAGAAAGAGCCCAGGAGTAGGTCGATTCTGTCTCCAGAAGTGGCTGGCTTGTGCAGGATGTGACTTATCAGAGTTACTCCCCAAATGTGCCAGTCGTCAGAGGAACACTATTAACATCATGGCACAGGTTGTGGGCTCTGAGAAGGGGGCAAGGCTCTCAATTCAACCATGATGGAGTTGCTATGGGTAACAGAGGCAGGGCACGTCACTCTGTGCCCTCTCAGCAACAACCACACGCCCCCTCGGACAACAAGGTCAGAGGTCTCAAAGTTCCTAAGAACTGAGCTAGGGACCCTCACTCACACGCTCTCCTCAAGTGCCTATCACTGTGGGTGCAGGAACAGAGAGCCAGAGGCCCGTACTGAAGCCCGCTGAGGTCACTTCAGGAGTAATGCCCCAATACTAGTCTGAGGCTCAGATGAGTCCCTAGTTTGGAGGGGGCTGGTGTAGGTGACAGGGCTGCAGCACCCACAACCCAGCATCCCTGAATGTATGAAAGACCATGGGACAATGGACGCTTTGCCTCTGCAGAGCTCTGTGGTCCTCAGGGATGGGCCCCCAGGCAGACATGGGACTGGTTATGTTCTCGCACCAAGAGATTCCCTCACACGCCTGAACACACATGCACGTGGGATATTCTCAGGAAAGAAACCCAACTGGTGTGACCAGGAGTCTGCAGAGCCAGGATCATGGAGTATGAACTCAGGGTCACTGCTTCAGCAGTCACCCCAGCACACTCACACTCTTACCTGCTCGCCTTTGTCCCCCTTGCTTCCCTTCTGGCCTGGCTCCCCGATCTCTCCCTGGGGAGGGACAGGAAGGATGCTGTCAGTGGCTGTATGTGCCTTTCCCCAGTCCCATGGGCAATCTTTCTTGGAGACTAACAACAGTTGCTCTCCAGATGGTCCCAAGACTTGCCAACAGAAAGCATGTCCTTAGGTGAACTTGATTTCCTTTTTGATTTTGGTGTGTGTGTGTGTGTGTGTGTGTGTGTGTGTGTGTGTGTGTGTGTGCAGGTGCACATGGCCTGAATATATGTCTGTGCACTGCATGTGAGACTCTCTAAGGAGGCCAGACAAGGGTGTTGGATCCCTTGGAACTGCAGTGACAGGCAGGTGTGAGCTGCCATGTGGGTTCTGGGGAATGAACCCTGGTCCTCTACAAGAGCAGCCAATGCTCTTAATCACCAAGACATCTCTGCAGTCCCTGACTCCTTATCTACTCCTTTTGGAGACAGGTTTCTCAGTGGCCTTGAACTTGCCTCCAAAGACTAGACTGGCCAGCCAGAGAGCCTCAGGGGTCTTCCCACCTCCACCTCCCGGGTTCTGAGATTACAGACACACCACCACACCTGGCTTCTTAAAACATGGGTTTGGGGAGTCAAACTCATGTCCTAATGCTTGCAAAGCAAGCGGTTTATGATGACCCATCTCCCCAGCTCCTCAATTTCCTTTATGACACTCAGATCATTGCAGAGGTGTTAGAAGACGTGGTGATGTGGCAGTCTGCCGTCCTCTCCAGTGTTTCTATTGGACTGCCTCCCACATGGAGACATAAGACTAAGACTTCCTTTATGCAGAGGTGACAAAGTCAGAAATATCACCAGAGAGCTATGACAAACGGAGAGTGGAGCTGAAGAGATAAAGCCGCACAGTCTTTCCTTAATGAAGTATAAAATCCAGGCTCCACAGTAATGTCATCAGAAATAGTAATAAAAACAGAACCTCGATCATTCAAGGGAAGACGCTTAAAAATAGACACAGAGTAAAACCTCATGGAATCCAGCCCCACACAGTCCCAGTCTGAAAGGGTTCAGACGGGAGCAGGGAGCAATTTCTTCAGCTCTGGCTGCGACCTGCCCAAGTCTCAGGCAACAGAAACACTGCCAAGGAGCCATGTGCTTTCCAGGCTCCCCACACATGCGACAGGTCTTATCTGTTGTCGTTTATTTATGAGCTACTTCAAAATCATCCCCTCACGCCAGGTCTGAAGGGGCACAGCACTGCTCTGCCAGCTGAGCCCTCTATATTGTACATGATGCTGTTTAAAACACTGCCCGCACTCACTGCCTGCCTGGCCACACGCACTCCTGCTTCTCCATACCTTATCTCCGTCTTCTCCAGGAGGACCCACGGGGCCGGCTGGACCAGGGAGCCCCACAGGACCTTGGAGGCCATCTCGGCCAGCTGGGCCTTGTGGACCTTTCTCACCCTAGAGAGAACAAGCAATTCAGACTCAATACGGCTTCATATTGGGTACATCACGCCACCACTTCTCACCCCAGAGAGGGGCCCTGGGGTAGGAAGCTGGGGGTGTGAGGGAGTGGTTAGGACCATCACTGTCCTAACGTGCCAGGAGGGGCATGGAGGTGATTTTGCCCAGCTCTCAACTCTGCATGGCCGGCACACTGCTGCACCAGAGTCACACTCAGAATACTGCACAGAGTAAAACATCATCAAATCCAGCCCCACAGAGTCCAGTATGAAATGGTTCAGAGGGGAACAGGGAGCAATTTAGAGGCCACTCCTTAGAGATGAGGAAACTGAGGCACAGTTAGTGCTGTGGTTTGGACACACAATGGTGAAGGCTTGGTTCTATCTGGGGTTGCTGTGGAAGTCCAAGAAGGCTGGACCTTGTTACGGACACCACCACCCCCTCGGCTGCCATAAGGCGAGCATCCCTCCACCACGATGCTCCATCTCACTCCAAACCCACAGCAATGGAGCCAACTACGAACCAAAACCTCTGGAACCACAGGTCCAAACAAATCCTTTGATTTAAGTGGCTTCTCTCACATATTTGTCAAAGCTTATTAGCAGAGCTTGTGAGCGTAAGTCCCTGAGCCTGCTTGGGTTCCTCTGAGCTGGCGAGCAGGGACCACACTGAGCTACAGGATGGCCTCGGCAGCTGCTTATGCAAACTCTGTTACTCTGTCAATTCTTTGTGAGCACCCTGCCTGTGCACACAGACCTGCCTACACACATACACATGACGTATATGTACGCACATGTGTCCACACAGCACAAACACAGACGTGTGTATACACACATACACATGATGTGTGCACACACAAGTACAAACAGACACAGATGTCCCTGGGCATGCTCACACACAGGATATGCACATGCATACTGCTTGTGCATGTGCATGCACAGACACACACAAATGCATGCAGACATGCATACTCACATATACACACACATGGCATTCACACAGCATGCCATGCATGCACACACATTCAAGCATGCACACAGACATATACACATACAAACCCTTATCTTTTCTGCCTTCATAACTGACTTGTTTTTCTCACAAGTGCCCCTTCATAATCTCCAGTGACCTCACAAGTTCTTGCTATGCTCAGTTTTGACAAAATCCCATCACCCAAGAGCAACAAGCATTTTCTCACCTCAGCTAGGAGTTTATTTCTTCCAATGACACAAAGAGATTGTGTGCAAGAGGAGAGGGACACGGATGCTTGGCTAGCCCATCCTGTCCTTCCTACACCCTACTCCCCACTCCGTGAAGTCAGCCTGTCCTCCCTAAGCTGGAGAGTGCTCTGGCAGGTCCAGGGTTTGGGCAGCATCTCTCCCTGTCTGGTTGGGAGTCTGCAGAGACCCCCAGCCCTCTCTTAATCCTTTCCTTTTGCTAGAGCTATTCTGGGAGACAGTGAGCTTTTCCCTGCTTAGGGCAGTTCTTGCAAGGTTCCTGCTTAAATATGGAGTCTCTGGAAACAGCAAGCTTCCTCCAGTTAAGTCTGTGAGTGCCACATGTCCTGAACCTCCAAGGGTTTCTGTGCTGCACTCAGAATCCAGCTGGACCTGTGTCCTGGGTACCTGACTAAAAATGGCACAATGCTATCAATTGGCAACAATACATTGCAAGATTCTCCATGGTACTGATGTCCCAATGTGGTCTGCATGTTCTTCCTCCATGTGAACCCAGGAGGGCAGGACACACAGAACACAGAGCTCCACTCGCTTAAGTCAGTGGGCATATGTGTCTAGCTCAGTGTTCCATGCCTATCCTACACGGATGCACCTTATGGCACTATGCACAGAGATCGGTAAGGTGGACTGAAATCTATGAAATCTACCCCCACAGATGTGGGAAATCAGGGGTAATGAGAGGGCATGAAGCTGCATATGAACTATAGACATGAAGTGGGGGTTTGGGTGCCACTGTGCACGGGGAGACATGCTGGGTGATCAGAGAAGGCTGTGTGGAAACCCAGGCCTGCCCAATGTCCAGGCTTTAGAGGCCTTTCAAAGCCCAGTGAACTCAGGCCTCACAGAGGAGCTGTTCTGCCTTCTGGGGACCTACCTGCCATCCACTGCCAGACAGTGTCTCCCTCCTGTGCTCTCATCAATAAAGGGACCATCCATCCCCAAACGCTTGTCTCTTTCCTAAAAGGCCCAGCCATGGGGCGAGGCCAGCGGGGAGGTGATGTTCACCCAGCAGACAGTATTACCCAACTACCTAGGAGCACAGAGGCTAGACAGAGCACAGGTCTATAGGGGACAGACTGTGTCTAGCCAATGTGATATCAGCATTCGGGGTAGGCCAGGCTGAGCTGGCTGGAACTCCTCAGATGTCTATTCCTATAGGATAATCAGACTCCATAGCCTCTGCTTCCTCCCACCCCAGGGGAGTGTCCATGGAGATAACACAGCAGGAGGGACATGGCCAAACCTGGGAGGGGACCCCAACCTCAGGTGGTACTTACAGGAACTCCTTTCTCTCCAGCTGGCCCCGGAGGTCCCTGAGGCCCAGGTCTCCCAGGAATTCCGATGGGCCCCGCCGCACCAGCTGGTCCTCTCTCTCCTGGGGAACCCTAAAAGTATAGCAAGAAAATGACTCACTTGAGGCTCTTGAACTGTGTGGTGAGACTTCCTTAAGCACCAACGGGTCACACCGCTCTTCTGCTCACTTTAGAGCCCTCGGGGCTCCCTGTATGACTTTCTGCAAGCATGGACTATTTGGTCTAGTATTTGAGACTGTCATTAGGCCTGTTCTTAGCTCTTCTCCTCAAATAACTCCATCTTACACAAGCCCTCTCTCCCCATGTGTCTAGGAACAAGTGTTATTTTGTGTCTGTCTCTGATGACCTTTTCCGGAGGCCTGGCACCTACCCATCCCTGTAGGGTCTGCCTGTCCACAAAGTGCTCACAGGTTTAGAAGACGAGGTCTTGAGCTGAGTGCAAATATTGATGATAACAGATTCAGGCTAAGCTTAGGGTCACATCAAGAGGTCAACACAGTCTGCAAAACCTCCATATAACCTATCAAAAGGGAAGACTTTTCTCATCCCATCTGACTTCCCTGGTCTGGAACCCAGCTGGGAAGGTTACTCCCAAACTCATCTGGGCTTTACACGTGAGCACAGCCATCAGGCTGGCTTAAATGGTAAAGGAAGCAAAGCTGACCGTCCTCATCCATGTGGTGGAGGAGCAGCCTCAGACTGGGAGTCACAGCTAAGGGCCTGGGCACGCAGGGTCCTAAAGCCTCTCGCAGCTGGGGTACTGAGATTGGTGGGGGACTGGCTAATCCACGAGGCAACACGGGATAGCTCCTGGAGTACAGGCTAGAGTTAGACCCCTCCCCTACCTGTTCCAGATGGCCCACCCTGCTCTAGAACGTGTCCCTGAGGTTCATAAGAAGAGTACCTCTTCTCTGTGCTGACCCAAGATGAGTCCACACCAACTGTGAGTCCCCCTCCTTGCCTCCATGCCCAGACAGGTCACTTGTAGGTCCCCATGCTCCCACTCCTCTGCTGTTCTTCATACAAGGTGCCCCTGTGACTCTCAACCCAGCCACTGGCTCGGAATACTATCCCTATGCTCTGCCCTGTCCTCCTGACATACTTGATGGGGACCCAGGCAGCCAGGCATGCCCTCTCAGCTCTGAGGGCATCCCACCTTGCCTGTGGAACACGGGTCTGAAGGATAGGATGGGATGGAAGACGTTGACTCACCGCAGGACCTGGGGGGCCAGGGGGACCTTCGCTGCCTTTTAGTCCAAGTGCTCCCTGCAAAGCAGTAAAAATATGGGTTGAGGGCACTGAGAGGGAGTGTCGGGGCTGTGAACCCTACCACTACACCCACCTAGTCCCTTACTCACCACGGGGCCGGGGAGCCCTCGGTCCCCAGGGAATCCACGCAATCCTGGAGGGCCATCCTTTCCAGGGAGGCCAGCGGGGCCTGGGTCCCCCTGGAACGAGAGCCAGAGTTAACCCTACCTGGAAGCTCCAGCTGTTGATCTCCCACCAACCTCCTTCATGTCTAAGGAGCAGGGTGAGGTGTTTATCAGGATCCAATGGGATCTGGGCTGACCTAGGCTTCCTTTAGCCTCTTGGCTTTAAAGATACTCTCTGGTTTTGTTTTGATGTAGAGGTTGGGGATGGAAGCCAGGACCTGGCATGTCTCCTCTATTCCTCCGTGGACTTGAGCTCTGCCCCTGCACACACCTGGGAACCATGTTCTCCAGGCTGGCTCTGTGTGTAGATCTGGGGAAGAGACTCCAGCTGTGACTCCCTGTCCCTGTGCTTATTCAGGGCCCAGGCCTACAAAGTCCAGCACGGCCACAAGGGGTCCTCAATGGGACTGTGCCAAGCTAAGGGCACATCAGTGATTGTGGTTAAAAACATGCCACTCAAGGAACTTGCTGTCAGCCCAATGTCCACTTCTAAAAACAGATACCATTGGACTTACCTTTCCTGAAAGTGTAAAAGCTAGAATATCTTCCAGAATTTTATATATATCTGAGGATATGTGTATTTACTTACTCAAACACACACATGAAGTATGATTTTCTTCAGTATTTATTTACTGTATGTCTCTAAATTTATATTTATTTTTTATGTGGTCACATCAATAGGTGGGGTGGGCCAGGCATGGTGGCACATCCCTTTAATCCAACACTCAGGAGGCAGAGGTAGGTGGATCTCTGTGAGTTCAAGGACAGCCTGGTCTACACGGCAAGTTTCAGGCTAGC